>NW_020956450.1:13516-77405 GCF_003031625.1 Empidonax traillii
AAGGAACGTGAACTACTTCTTGATTTAAAGACATTTTCTCAAGTGGCCCAGAGGGCAGAAATCACCAAGGAATCATTTTTCAGAGCACAGAAAATACAAGGTAGCAAATTAGTCTTTCCCAGTAGCCAGGGCATACTCATGGCTATCAGCAAAGACAGCTCAGCCACTTAGTTTTCCTAGAAAATACTGCTCCCACATCTTCAGATTTAACCCCTTTGTGAATCCCACACATGAAAACTGTATCACCATTCAGCCATATTCTAAATTTCCCAGTTAATTCTATAATACCATAGTCTGGCATAAATAGGATATGTAAAATTACCTGCATTGCAGCATTACTGGTTTGGTTATAATTATATTAAAAAAAGGCTTCTTTAGTATTGAGCATTTATTTTTGGGCATCAAAATACCCTACTCAGGAAAGAAAAAGGAAGAAATAAGTTCTGAGGTGGCTTCCTTTAGAGGTTTTCTTCCCCCAGAATTTAGGATCTTGCTAATAAACTTCCCTGAAGACACAGGAGGCTGTGGGGATGATTCACTGCTGACCTGGGACACCAAACAGAATTAGAGGTGAAAATGAAAGGAGCCACCGACCTTCCTTTGATGTCCTCCCTTCCTAGAAGTGTTTACAAACACACCTGAAGTAAGGGAGCGCTCCTGAAAAGGTATTTTATTGACACTGCTGGTTTGACCCACATCCCATGACTCACCCCACAGAGGAGGGGGGAACACGGGGGGAGTTTCCCAAAGAACAGCATTTGCAGTGTGTCTGTACTGACAGGATTCATCAGGGGATCCACAGATTCTGGTAAATCGAATGAAATAATGTCCTTTGAACACTCCATCACCACCCTTTCCATGAGCACTGACTCTCAATTTATTTACTTTCTCCCAAATATTTAAAGCCTCAGTATGAAAATAAACCACTATGAATCCAACTTGTATTTTTTCCCCTCTCTGTCCCCTTATTCCTGGACTGTGAAAACACCTAAACCTGAGAACCCAGACAGGTTCTACCTCGTGTCCAGGAGCATCTGCACTTCAGGATAAATGCTCAAATTTCATTACTCACCCTAAAATGATTACGTCATCTTAAAAAATTGCCTCTAAGCACACTATTTATACTCCTTCTTATTCTATATATTGCTGGTTCGCAGTGTACAACAACATAAATCCCAAACAGAAAGGGGATCTCCTAAAGGGAATTGCTGCAGAGGGATTTATGACAGCGCAACTTAATCAGATTTGCAGAACTGCTCTTGCAAATCTGACTTCAGATTAAATCAGCATTCATTTCAGAAGCCATTCTGTCTATGGTACGAGTTCACAACTGAAAACATTTTGCTTTCTTTTAGCTCACTATATAAAAGCTCTTGCACAGTAGCGCTGTTTAAGCTGTCCAGACCATCTTGGGAACATTTAACTACATGATTTTCAACAAAAACTATCATCTTACAGACCATCCCCAAGCACTGGTCTCCGGTTTCAGCTTCTCAAATCCAACACCACCTGCTGACGAAATGCACTCTGTCAATGCACAACAACTGCACATATTTCTCTCTCTGTGCATCTACGTTTAGTCCAGAAATAACCAAACCAAAAAAAAAAAAAAAGGCGCTTTTTTGAAACGTTTTTGGAAACAAAAAACCGTGTCTTTACCTAACATTTAAATTTTTTTTTTGGTGCCGTTTAAAATTTTTATGGACACCCAGAAACATCCTTCTTGAGACAGAATATTAACACATTTTGGACCATTAAGAGCCACTGCAGGTCATACCCATGCCCAGGGTACTGTCAAATATCCCATCTCTGACGACCATGAGCAGAAAACAATCAGTGAAGATTAAAATGTGAGGATGAGCACACGGTGTTACTCTGCCAATCCACTCCTGACTTCCAGCTGTTTGCAGTCCAGGTCCTTCTAGAACCAGGTAATTTCAGTAATAATGGATTTTGCCACTGCATAATCCTGAACAATTGCTTTGATTTACCTCCATCTGCAAACTACAGCTGAGACAGAAATGCAGGAACAGTTGTTGCCTTATCCCCCGTCACTCATGATTTTAGAGACAAATATGGTACCAGGTAAACTGAAAGAGAGTTTGGACTGGATATTGGGGAAAAATTCTCCCCTGTGAGGGTCGGGAGGCCCTGGCACAGGTTGCCCAGAGAAGCTGTGGCTGCCCCTGGATCCCTGGAAGTGTCCAAGGCCAGGTTGGACGGGGCTTGGAGTGACCTGGGCTGGTGGAAGGTGTCCCTGCCCATGGCAGGGGGTGGGATGGGATGGGCTTTAAGGTCCCTTCCAATTTAAACCACTCTGTACAAAGAAAACCAAAAAAAAAATAAATACCTGACTAGTCTATCAAATGGCTTGATTACAAAGCAATACTGAAAATCAGTATGGCTAAGAAATTCCTGAGTTTCTTCTACCAGGTCAACTCACTGCAACATAAATGTTTAACAAAAAAACACCTCCAAGATGTTTTATCTTCACTGATGTTCGGGGCATTTTTTCTCCTACATAATATAAGAGCCTTCAAGGTGCTTCCTCTTATACAATTAGACATGCTGCATTTTAATTGGAAGCTTCTGGAAATAAATTTTACAGTGAGGCTGCCAAGCCTAAATTAATATTTCACACCGTGATGTTTTTTGTTTTACAGTTTCCAAATTAGAATCGGTCAGAACTTCTCTGAACTTTTGTTCCACAGGAAGGGCAAAGGTTTTAATGAGACTTCAGTCTGGAGATTACTTTTTAAATATTTTGTGAAATCTGAGGGATTTGCTAAGCACTTGAGATGAAAAACACCAGCAGAGTTTGTTTTTGTAGTCTAAGTAAAATTTAAAATGTAAAACTACCAAGAAAGACAATCGTCTCGAAAACGAAGAAGGTCAAGCACCAGTAGCACTGAAAAAACAAAACAGGAGGGTCAAACACACATTTAACTCTTTTATCGGCCCCAGCCTTACATCTGCATTCTATTTTTTCCACAATAAAGGCATTGATCTTTTATTAAAAGTGAATTAAGACTGCCTTCGTCTCCCTTTCCAGCCAGATGCTTAAAAAGCGGCGTTCTGGCTGCGTAAACAAAGCGAGCCCCAACTACCCACGGCGACCCACGCGAGCGGGAGAGCACGACAGCCTTCCACTCACAGAGCACTTTCAGCCCTTCCACTGCAAGACAACCCCGCTGGAATCCCACCAGCAAAGTCCTCCAGCAGGCCCTTTGCTCCCTGATTTCATCACACAAACAGAAATAAGACTTTCTGGATCCCCAGGAGAGCCCTTTGCCGGTAACTTGAACTGCCGGGTTTGTGAAGGCGGTGCTGGGACACAGAGCTGGACACCCCAATCCCTCCGTGCTTCCAACTGTCCACAGCCACTCACGTGGCATCCATCTGTGGAAGGCCTAAAAGATTTCAGGAAGGCAACAACCCCACCCTCCACCCCAAAATTACCTACGCAAAGTCGCCCCCGACTCGCGGTCGCTGTTTTAAAAATCCCTTTAAACAAATAAAAAACCCCCTCGGTGACAGACACAAAGCAAGCAGCTCTATTTAGCCCTGGGAGGTGGTTGCAGACTCGGGATTTATCATCAAAAAGCATTCAGCTTACAAGAAAATAGGGACCAAAGAGGAGTTACATCATTAGATCACGAAATGACTGAGTGACACCCTGGGTTTCACCACGGGCTCCCCCACGTGTGAACAGCCTGCCCGGTGCTCCAGTGCCAGGATCAAACCAGCTGATTTTATCCCCACTGCAAACTCTGCATTAATTACACACTCCACATTTTTTAGGACCCCGGGGGTGCATTTTTTTGGAGAGCTCAGCCATCTTTCTGTTTTATTGAAGAGTAATGAGTTGTAATCCTTCAAAGATGTTACGGATAATAACCAAAAATTCATTTCGTGGCTCGCAGAACTCCAAGTACTTTAGAGAAGTACATGAAGGGCTTGCTCTTCAGAAAGCTGGGCTGATTCTCATTCTTTTCATTACATCAGCACAGGCACAAAATCAGTGTAATGGGAATTTTTCAGGCAGCCCCCCAGGGCACCCCAAACATGGAAACTCAGAGCAAACATCCACCTTCTCCTGCATTTCTTGGTTTCCCATAAGTGAAACGTAAATATAATTTGAAGTTGTATTTCCAACAGAAGTGTGGAATCATAGAATGGTTTGGGTTGGAAGGCTTCTTCAAGATCATCTAGTTCCAACCCTTACTCAGGTCAGTTAATTTTTTGGTATTTTCTTTCTAAATGTGCCTCACGGATCTTTAAACTGACTGATCAAAGCAAACTTGTATATAATTTGCCAACTTTCACCTCTCTCCTGTTTATTTTCCAGTTCCATGTAGGGTATTTACAGAAATAACTAAACATAAACTGTTTCCAAAGCGAAAACACTTCTGACATTAGTTTTTAGATGCCATACAACTCGTAGGAAACAAATAATTTCCTACAATTATTGACTACATATTCATACTTAGCTGTTCACTAAACATAAAAAAAAAAAAAAAAAAGAAGTGTTTCAGAAGGTTTCCATAGTGTCCTTCAGATAAATCAAATATTTCAGGTAATATTTTAGTAGCTTTCACTGGTTAGATTAAACTTCTAATTTTAGGTTAAATTTGCCACATTTAAGGTGCTTCACACAACAAACACCACAAATGGTCCCTTCAAGACCAATAAGGTGCATAAATAAATATGCATAAATATTTACCCTGGAACTGCAATTGTACCCTGGTTCCAGACTTTGGGTGACGGGAACAGCAAATTTATGGATTCTGAAGTGCCCTAAGCGGGCTGACTGTTTATCCAAAGCTGAAATAATAACATCCAAATGACAGACAAGCATGAAATCAACTCCTGGAAGTGAGAAACAAAGAGAAATATTACAAGCATGGAGCTACTCAAAAGAAGTTTACATAAAATTTGGGTCACTTTTTAAGCATGTTTTCTAATTACTTTTACATACTATTGATGTATCTATTTTGCCTTCTTCACATTTCCCAAGGTTCCTTTCCCTTTTTTAGCGTTATTTCTATTTTTTTTTTTTTTTGTTTAGATCTGCCAATCTGTGCTGTACACAATGGCATTTTATTAAAATAGACTATTGAAACTAAGTTTAGCTCTCAGTGCTGTTACATAAACTTTGTGCTGGACGCACAAAAATAAGGCCCTGACATGAGATGGTACTTACAGGAAAACTCTACAGGCTGAAATTCCCGGCTGGAATTCCAGAGACTGCCACCAAGAACATCCAAACATTGCACAGCTTCAAATATTGCCATTTTATCCCATTCATTAATATTTAGTAACAGCAGTACTAGCAGAGACATCAACCCAAGACTGAGATTCCCCAGAATATTTCTAATACAAAGGTGCATTTGTGCACATCTAGAAGCTGAGTTTCCCCATGAACTCAAAGAGGATTATTAGCTTCCCTGAATTTTAGCCAACTGTTTCAACAACTTGATGTTTTTTTAAGTATGTTACAGAAGAAAATGTGATATGCATTGTCTTTTTACTACGAAAAAAAAAAAAATCAAAGAGCTCGGGGGAATAAAAATCGTATGATTCCTGAAATGGAACTTGTTTACTTTGAATCTGCAGCAGAAATTCTTAAGGAGACCCCAGCATTAACTTGGAAAGTGAGACTAAAAAAAAAAAAATAACAAAAACCTATGGCCAAAAGATAAAAACCCAAGTAGGGGCCTCAAGAGGAATGCTTCATTAGAGACACACCAACTCTTGTTGACTTAGGTCTATCTCAAAAGGAGTTTATTTTGGCAGCTGTGAGAAGCAAAAGGAGGGGGAAAAAAAAAGAGAAAAAGAATTGAGTGTTTCAATCATGTGGATCCCACATCTTTCTCTTGAAGGGCTGCCATAAACCAACAGTATTTTTTGAGCTCGTTTAAATTAAATGCATGGGATTAAGTTTTGAAGTTTATTTTCTTGTATTTAACATAAAGTGAAATAATTAAAGGGAAAATAAGCAGAACCTAATAGATCATACACACGCTTTGCATACACAGAATTGTCACACTGATATCAAATGGCTTTAAACATCCATTAATACCTCATAGCTGGAGTCATATCTAAAAGAACAGCATTCCTCGATACCTCACAGACATATTCCACAGGAAAGCAAAATGAATTCCCTGTCAGAGAGGGTTCTACTATGTAGTTATCAAAGTAAAAACACTACACACCATCTTTATCTCACAGAAAAATTAAACTGACAGAATTTAAACGAAAGTGAACATGTTTTATATTTTCTTTCGGTTTTTTTGTACAACTGCACAGGGAACCAAAACAGTTAAAAATTCACCACAACTAAAGCACCAGCACAACAGAAATGGGTGTGAAGGCAGGGTGGATAATTCTTTATTTTTATTTTATAAAAACACCGGCACTGGTTATGACGTGCCAAAGAGCAAACCAACGTTTTTAATATTTCGTGATATAATTACAAGAAATTATTTTGCGAAACCCGCTGCTCTTACTCACGTGACTCACCTCAATCTGGTTTTTCTCACCTTTTAACACAACAAATCTAAAGGACAACACAAGAGGAAAGGGGAGGAACTATATATTTACTTTTCAGGTGTCCATGAAGCCTCCAGTTTCCTCTTTTTATCCGTGCACAACACTTGGAGCTTAATCCAACTGTATGTTCTCAGCTTCTGCATACAGATGTTCAGGACTGAGCACCAACAGGGCACATGGAGACCTGTGTCTCTTCCTGCCCCTCATTTTCCCTGGATTTCTAATGTTTTTGGGAATTCCTTGCCTGAATGTCCATCTTCAGAGCTCCCACCACAGTTCAGGGGTTCCTTCTGAGCCCATTTTCCCCGGGAACCACCAGCGCTCAGCGGCACCCAAGCTCTCCCCGTCTCTTCCAGTGACTCTCAAGAGTTATCCCTGGAGCCCCACAGCTTCCCAAACCCAACCTTTCATCCCACCCAACCCCTCACAAGCCCCCAAACACTCAGAGCCCCTTGTTCTGCTCAGCCTGATGGGTCAGGCCCCTCTGTGGCTGCCCAGACCCATCTCACCATCGGGAATACCCCTCCGGTACCAGACTCCCCCCCAAGTTCTGCTCCAGCCTCTGGTTTTCACAAAACCCAGCCAAAACCACACACAACTTGCCAAAAATCCACGCAGACCAGACTCTGAGGGCAAGAAAACGAGACCTACCCAAGGAAGTCTGGGCTGGTGGTAGCCTTACACTGAATAAATAACTTCACGTTTCACCTTCGTGCCCCAGCTACCGACTCAGCCCGTGGAGCATTTCAAGACATAATAAATACCAGGCTAATTGACAGCCTGGCAAACTGTGAGACACTGATATTCACAGGTTGAAATACGCTCCTAATTAAGAACTCAGATGCGTGATGTTGGCTTTAGATTAAGATATGCTATGTGGGATTTTCAAAAGCATTTATAGGCTTTAGGCCACTAAATCACTTTGAAAAGTGATGTCACTCCAAAAACTGCCACTCCAGCTTTTTTTCATTTCTGTTTGCTTTTCATTTCATTTGCTTTCATATACGTGAGAGCAAGAAATAACATTCTGAAATCTAGAATTCAGAACAGTACAAGGTTTTTAACTTCAAGGCTTTACATCAATATATAGTGCACTAGACAAGGAGGTTTTTTAAGTCCAACAATAATAAAACTAGTAAAAAGTCAAATAATTTAGTCATCCATCACAGAAATATCCACAGCCCAGTACAGAAGAAACAACCTCAACAACAGTGGCACATACACACAAATAGGTGCTAACGGCAATTTCAGGATAGAAGAGTAAAACTGTAGGACAAAGGGGAGACAACAGCAAAGTTTATCAGAAAAACAATTTAGCAGGCTTTTGAATAAATAATATTGTGAAATTCAAGTTAATGCATCCTTAACACACACAAAAAGATGTCATTCAGCCTCGAAATCTGAGGGAGACAGTGAGGCAGTGATAGATCTCAGTCTCTAAGGGCCTACAATTTCTATCACCAGACTGAGTGAGCCACCTCTGCCAAAAAAATCTAAACCTACTTGTCTCCCTTACATCTGCAGATTAAAAAACTGAATAAATAAACAAGAAGGCTCACATTACCACAGCGTTCCAAGCATGTGTTAGAACTTAAACCTTAACAGCAAGTAAAGCAAGAGCTATCTGTACAAAAGATCAGCAAGTATCTGCACAGGAATTCTGGACCGTCGAAACACGTGCGCTCTGAAAGAAGTTTCTTCTATTGTCCTCAGAAATGTTTATTTTCATAGTGAGCTTTCATTCATGAAACAAGCATTCTAATTTTAGGTCCGTGTTTGTTAAACAAGCTCGCTTTGTTTTCTGGGAGAGGAGAGCTCGTAAACAAAGCCCCTCTGTGCTCTCCGAGGAGTCCGTTCCCAGCGGGAGAACGTCCGACCTCACCTTGGGAGCAGCTCGGCATGTGGAGCTCACACGCCTGAACCCCGGCCAGCACCGACGGGACAAAGCCTTCACTGCAAAAATAGGTTGGTTTTGTCACCACAGAAGAGATGGCAAGTGGTCTCCCAAACCGGGAATGTGCCAAGTGAGGCAGCACCACGTTCACCCCACACAAATATCCGTCCCCTGGGAGAGACACAACAGCCCCAGTGCTGCAAGAGGAAGAATCTGAATTGTCACCACAGCCCCTGCCAGCTTCCCATCCTCTTGGAATTATAGAACTATGGAGTGCTTTGGGTGGGAAGGGACCTTAAAGATAATCCTGTTCCAACATCCCAGCCATGGGCAGAGACACCCTCCACTATTCCAGGATGCTCCAAGCCCCGTCCAGCCTGGCCTCGGACACTTGAGGGGGCAGAATCCCCTCCCTCACCTGCTGCCCACGCTGCTGTTGATGCAGCCCAGGATGTGCTTTTTTGGTTTTTTTTCTCCTTTGTTCTCTGCCTGCACACTCCAAATCCCAAACCAGGCTGTAGCTGCATTAGTTGTCAGGAGAAATACTGACCTGAGAGAGGCCCAGAGTTCCTGGGCTTCAATACATTCCCTCTGGGACCATGCTAAATATAAGAAACTGGGGAAAGAATCCAAATACAGGAACACTAAACAAATGTAGGAATTGGACACAAAAAACATGGCTAGGTAGAGGTGTTTTGAATTTTGGTTAAGCTCCTTTGCAGAGAATAAAAACTGACTGAGAACATCATATAGCAAAAATAATTCTTCCTTTCGATATGTTCTTTTTGACACTGACTTGTTTTCAAACCCCTCCTTATGTTAATTAATTGGCTCTCCTTAATTATAAACAAAATATTAAACTTACAATGCCGAAACTCTTGTCAAGCAAGTTCATTTTTATCATGCTAAGTCGATACTTTCACCATTCTGCTTTACTTGAATTACTGCCATTTAAAGGTACACAGGTGTCCACTTGCATGTTTAGGAAAACAGGCTGTTTAATGTTATATATCCCCAAAGCCTTTGAGCTGAAACATCAACACTTCAGTTTTCTCTTAGTGCCAGATGTTTGTAAGCTTTTCTTTGTAATCACCTTCACACTGAAAAACGAGCTCAAAGGCAAATGGGTTGGAATCAGTGACTACACTACGTTCTAGATTAAATCCTGACCTTACCAAAACCTGGTAATTCAAGGCTGTATTAAACACACACCCCAAAACAGGATTAGGAGAGTGTGAAAATTAGATCTGCACTTAAAAAAGTCAAGCACTTTGCTGACATTCTAACATTTTACAGTCCTCTCTTTGCAGAGTTAAAATAATTAAGAATTGCCCAGGCAATCACCTTGCTTGATTTGAAAATCAGTAAAGCTCCACCCTGCACTCCTGTGCATGTATATCTTGACATGTGAAAGCAGCTTTATGCACTTCCATGCACTTTTAACACACTTTCAAAAGACAGGACAAAGAACTATAAACACCTGCGTGCTAAGCATCATATGCCAACAAATACTGACATAATACAAGTTTAAATGACTAAAACTTTAGTGAGTTTGAGGCAAAGGAAGTTTAATCCAGATCTACACATCCAAAGGGCAGTGGCCAAAGATGTTTCTGCCTCCTGTCCTGCCTTGGTGGCACCTGAGGCTGTTCCAAGGAGCAGCAGCACAGCTGGAACTGGGAGGATACTGGGAGGACAAAACCACCAGAGAGGCAAAAAGATGAAAAAAGGCCACTTTACACAGAATTTAGTCAGTGGGGTACAAGACTTCAGATGTTTTCATAACAGTTTACGACTTCTCCAACTTGATACTATTGTCTTGAGGAATATCAGTATCTTTTTTTCTCAGATCATCACTCCAACTTCTTCCCACATCAGAAGTAAAGCAGGTAAATGAACTCTCATTTAAAACACTTCATCTGAAGGTGGGGCTGTCATTGCAGGCATTTAGGGACTAACAAGCCATCAGTGCAAACAAGAAGACATTGAAAATTCAGTTTCTTTATAACCCTCCACTGATAGAAAATCATGTTGTGCTTCTAAATCCGTTAAACCATCACCAGCAGTAAACGGCAAATAAATATACAGTTCTGAAAAAAGGAACCAATTTATCTTCCACAATCCAGTTTTGGTCAGGCCTTTCAAACTGAACTCTCCTGGAAGAGAGATTATCTTCCCTTAATGGAAGATAATTAAATGCAATTAATAGCAAGCCACACAACTGATAAAGACTAAAATAGAAAGAATGTATTAAAAACAAAACAAAAAAAAAAAATCATAAGATGTCTCATGGATCAACCATACTGACCATACCAGCATTAAGCAGCCCTTGAGAACACTAGCCTTAATAGCTTAAATAAATAAATAAAATCAATAGATCAGTGGAACAAAAAGCTCATCTTGTCTTCTGGCCATTCATAGAACAACAGCCCATTTTGTGTTGGGATGAACAGGGAATTTGGGTCCTGTGTACTTTTGCTCCACGATCCCATCCTTCTTCAATTAATTGACAATGGAGTCGTTTTCATACCCTTTTTTTTTGGTGTGTGTGTCATTCCAGCTCAGCGTTATTACTTGTGAAAACCTTTTTATTCCCAACAAGAACAGGGGAGGAAGCAAACAGTATCATATGCTATGAAAAAAGATGATCTACTCCCCTGAAATGTTTCTGGTAAGAATCCTCAAATTACCTGACACGTCTAACACGGCAAATAACCACTCTGAACACTTTCAGCCATTCCTTTTCGAACAGTTCAGTTATTCAGAGGAAAACAACTCAACTAAATAAAGTTTTTGGCAGTGGTTAAGTCTCCCAGGGCCAGCAGAAACCTCGGGGCAGTGTCTGGAAACAGCAAGGGAGGTTGGTTTTTTTCGGTTTGGTTTTTTTTTTTTTACTTCACACTCAGAAGACAACAATTCACCAAGGTCCCAAGTTCTCCACAGGGTAAGGTAACCTTAGAAAGCCTTTGGGAACCGATTTTATTAGATTAAGAAAAAGCTTTAAAGGAGCTGCAACAAAAATATTTTGCTCCTCCACTGACCCTCCCCGCTTGGGGCTCTGCTCTGAGCAACCTCTCGGAGCTCCAGTGCCCTCCTGACAGTCTGGGAAAACTCAGCACCACCCAAAACCCTCCATTGCCAGCTCTGGGACAATCCAAGGGGATGGATTTGGGTTTGAATTAATTGGTTCTGAGTTATGGTGGTGGCTACTGTAAGATAATGTGAAATCAGCTCCTCCCATGCCAGGGGTACGCTGGCAGAGTGAAAACATGATTAATTAGCATCATCTGCATCCCAGTGCTATTACACCCTTGCTCTGGGGGTTTACTCTCCATTTATGGCTTTCTTTGAGCTGTCACTTCCAGTATTTACTGTAACACTATAAATAATAGTTTATTACAATAAGGAAGATAAAAATTCAGCCAGGAGATCTCCACAAGCGCTGTAAGGAGCAACCATAAAGCCCTCCATGCTTTGTCAACTCATTTAATGCAACATTCTCTCCTGAAAGAAAGAAAAATGCAACTTTTAGCCAGACTCTGCTAAAGCAGAATGAGCAGCAGAGAAATTGGAGGGCATATACACGTGTGCTTTCACAGTCACGTAGTCACAAACCTTGACACTAAAAATAACTCAGCCCACATCCCAATTTAGCCCTTTCTGAAAACTTTGTAGTCGCACAATTCCCATTTTTTTCCCCTTTCCACCTTCCTCCTTGCCTGCAGGGCTCACCATCTTCCTCAGTACAATGAAGGCAGTAACTCACATAAACAAATATCAGAAGCTGATCTCAGCATCTGAGGGCCTAATTTTAGTCACCATTCTTTAAGGCAGAAATACATCAGATGATAAAAATGTCCTGGACTGCTTAAAAAAAAAAAAAAAAAAGACAAAAAACTCAACAAAAAAAAAGACAAAAAGCCTAAAAAATGAGATTTGAAGAAAGGATTCTGAGTCTCACTCCCACCCAAACATTGATGTTGCACTTTTTGCAAACTAGGCAGTTAGAAGCACTGTGTTTAATATCAGGATTGAGGATAAATAATAGAACTTTTTGCTCATTAGTTATACTTCTGCTTGGAGGCTCAGTACAGTCAGCAGCTAAACAAACTCAGACAAAGAAAATAATCATTCAAAGTAATGAATCGCCATCTACATTAAATGTAACACTTCAGAGAAACGTACTGTGATACCTCTGTAAAATGAATGAGGGCTTAGCTAGACCAGGCCTCATTAAAGTATCTCCCATTAAATCTTTCCTGGAAAATTGGAGAAAAAACATCTCCTGCAGATTAACTGGCCTGTCAGCCAGCAACTACTGTAAAGACCACAAGTGAAATAGGGCAGAGCCAGGAAAAGCAGGAGCTCCAGGCTTTCAGACCAAATAAATTCCACTTGACAATATTGCCTAATTAGAGTTAATATCATCAGTAAAAGTGCAAAAATAGGAGCAGTTGGATTTGAAGTCAAACGAGGGACCCAACACTCCGAGTGTTGCCACCCTCAATAAATGTGGTGCGCAGATAAAACTAACCAGTGTTTCCATGACTTCAGGGACACATCTGAAGGGCTGATTTCTCTCTAGGACGCAGGAACTTCAACATTTTGCCCTGAAAACTGGAATGGCTGTGGACAACTTCACACAGGGGCGATGTTAGGAAAAGTGAAGAGCATCTTCACAAATGTGTTTTAACCCTTTGCATCACAGGGCTGTAAATGTCCATCTCCGCACGTTCAAATTCACTCACTTTGGGGAATGCCCCACAAACAGAGGCAAAATTCAGAAGTAAAGGGTGTTAAGTAGCATTTGAAGACCATCCAAAATGATTAAACTAACAAAAAATGAAGCAAAGCTGGCAAAGCAGCACTATATTAATTCATTTGCTTCACAGAAACCTTAAATATCCACTTAATTCCATGCACTCTTACACCTTCTAGCAAGGACCACTGGATTTATAGATTGGAATAATTCTGAAATGGGAATTGTGATCTCATTTCTCAGATGAAGCAGAAAAATTAAAGACGTGAATGGTGAGGTATATTATTCCCCCTCACAAAAAAACCCAAAAACAAACAAGAAAACCGAACAAAACCCACACCTCTTTTGTCTCTGTATTTCACAATTTACAGTTCTCATTTTAATTTCTAATGGTTGCTATGGAGTCCCCAAATGAACCTTCAAATAAGATTTAGTGCAAGTCAGCACTAAGCAGTGAATTTATGACAATGCAGAGTCATGAATTAGACATGATAAATTTCTACCAGCCACTATCACTCAGGAGATGGTTTGCCTGAGGTTTATTAACATGACCCTGAATAAATCTTTTCAGCAGCTCCTTTTGACAGAGACAGTCAAGTTATCTCTAAAAACTCAGGAAATGTCCACCAGTACAGAACTGAGACCTGTTCACTGCAGCTACAGAACAAAGTCTTCTGCCCTGATATAAGTCCATAAATAACACAATCAGGCATAAATATGATTATTATTTTCACTTCATCTCTGCTACACTTCAGTCACCTTACACCTCAAGTAAACAACTGGAAAGAAATCCAGATTTCCAGTATTAGAAAAGTAAAGCTCCAGGGGCACGTTCACTTTTCTCCTGAAGGAATTCTAAACGACAAGGAAAAAATAAGTCCTCATCCAAAATATTTCACCAGGAAAAATAAAGTTAAGGAAAAAGAGATGCCTGGGATCTGTGTTTGCTTCTAGCAGGAAAATGGGATTGCAATAGGTTTTAACCCTGCAAGTGCTGCGTGGAATTTGGCACAGCTTCAACACTTGCAGTGAGGACAAACTGTAATAATTTACCAATTACACCCAGTAAAAAACAACAGCTTTGGAAAAAAATAAAGTGACTGAGTAATTGCATTCACTATGCTTACCTGCTAGGAAAACAACATGGAAACTGTGATTCTGCTTTAAATAATTACATTTTATTCCAACATGTTAGTTGGAAGAGGTGTGAGAGGTGAAAGGCTTTTACGGAAGAAAGATACAAAAGGAAAAAAAAAAAGGTAAAAAAAAAGAAGAGGGGAGCTGAAAGGACACTGGAATCCTGAAGGCAGCACCTGACTTCTCAGAGCCAAAAACCAGATCCAGTCAAAACACAGTTGATAAAACACATGTAGAGAGATAAGGACTTTTTGCATTTGTCACACTTTGAAGGAACATTAAAGCAGCTTGATTTTCAGAAGCATTTAACACATAGACTGAATCAATCATCCAAAATCCTTCTGGAAGTCTTAGCCACTTCTAAAGACTTCTCAAAATCCCTTTGGGTTTTAATGCCTGAAGTCCAATATAATTCAGAGTAGGCTTTGTCTCCTCACACACCAACCCAAACCATTAGAAGGAACACACTGGGTAAGGTCAGAGCTCTGAAGAAATCAACGTTCCATTTTAGCTGCTGAAGCTCCTGTAGAGGAGTATCCCAACCAGCAAAGAAGAAATGGACGGAAGGAAGGAGGGAAGAGAGTTAAAAGTGATGTTAACAAGACAAAACCAGAGATTATCCCCCCTACTTGTACTGCTTACAATTTTCAGGGCATTATTATTATATGTTTTTGTCTATATTATTTGCTGTTTCTTTTAAAAAGTCTTGCCAAAAAAAGCAAAACCCACTGTGTTGTCACGACTTTTATTGCTTTATCTTAGAGTAGATAATGGGTTTACAATGCATGTATTTCATTCCTTTATTCCCAAATGGTATTGCAAATAACAACTTGGCAACCTGTAACAACTACTGACTTGTCAGGATATTTAGTTGACTATCTATGACCTGTTTATATTAAAAAAAAAAAAAATAATTGTTTTGTACTAATTGGAACGCAGATTTATTCCTGTAAACTGACAACATTAATCCTGGAAAAGCCACCAGTTCATGTGCTAACGTGGAACAAGCAGGGATGAGCCAGACCTCTGCAGATCCTGTGGATGTCCAGGCTACCCCTGGTGCTGCTGCATGAGGAGGGATGCTGAAATTCCTGAAAGCAGCCAAAGAAATTGGCTCTCAAGTGCCATAAAATTCCAGGGGCACCGCTTACAACCACAGTCAGCCCGAGGTATTTAGTTTAAGAATGATTAATCACGGTTGAACCAGCCTTTTGTTTCTTCTTTTTTGACATCTCAGAGCCCTTTCTAGTATTATTCCATGGATCTGAAGTCTGGCCGTGGCTTGATACCGAAGGAGACTGTTTGAAATAATTCCATTTACTTTGGCCTGCAGACAAGTCTTGGATAAAGGCTTCAGTCAAAACACCCCTCCACATCACAGAATGGTCTTAAAATGGCACGCAGAGATAACACAGCAAGAAGACATTAAATCTGTTGTGCACTTCAAAGTACACTGGGAGTTATTTACCGGCACCAGCATAGAGTGGCTGCAGGGAAAGCAGATTATTGACCAAAACAAGTGCTGATACAAGCTCTGAGTGCAGCATCTGCATGCAAATATTGACACGCAGGAAAAAAAAAAACAACTCACAAAGCCCAGGACTAAGGGAATTCCCCTAGAAAATGTCACCAACAAATCCTTCCCAACACAAAAAAACTCAGAGGAGAAAATGATTTAACGCCAACAGGGGCCCAAGAGCAAACACAGAGTAATTCTATAAATATGTTTGGAAACAAGTGTCTTCAAGTGAAAAACATTAACAAGTGCACATACAGGACCTAAACACATGAGAAACAACCCTGAGACCAAACTCATCCGAAAGTAAAATACTTGCTTATACTTAAAATTTGATAACACGCTCCAAAACGCATTAGGAAAAAGGCTTTGCATCTTATGACTCCTGGAAAATTTTCCAGGAGACTCTTTTCCAACATAAGAACCACCACATCTAACAGAGCCTGAGAAGGTTTACCACAAGGTCATGGATCTCTTCAGAGAACCATTTTAATGTTGCATTGCCCCAACCTACCCAGAAAAAGAATGGAACAAAGCCATTGCTTCAGGTTCTTCCTTGGATTTTTCCATATTAGCACAGTGAACAGGAACTACAGAAATCCTTTTGTCTCAGTTTAATGTAGATTTTATTTTACCGGTTTATAAATATTAACCCATACATGGGAACAAATCTGAGAGAAGTTGGGAATTAAAAAATAATCTAAATGTCACAATATATTCCCTTCTCCTATCTTAAAGTAATTTCCCTGGGACTCCACTGTTTTAAAATCCCGTTGCAGTCCATGCAAAGGCTGCTTGGGAACAAAAGGAATGGGAAGAGTGAGTCAAAAGGGAGCTTTATTTTTAAAAACCTCTATAATTATGTCTGATCCATGGGTCAGATGATACTCTAACCATTCATCTTCCTGCCTGATAATGCAGAATTCTTCAACTCTGTCACTGAGCCACAGGAATCCTGACTCAGGATTGGCTTCCAGGACACTCAGGCCTCTAATCTTCCATTGGATTACACACCATTCATGCCCGAAATTCTGCCATTTGTGGAGAGATAATCCTTCAGATGAAAAGGTCACCCAGTGACCCCCACATATTCTCTGCCTGTTTAGCCCCTGACCTGTTCAGCTGTAGCTAAAAATATCCAGCAGCTGCCCAATATTATACCATAATACTATAACAAAGATGAAAATTATACCATTGTTATACCAAACACCAGTCACTGGGATATCAGATCAGATATTACCAATGATTTAAAAAAACAATGTTGGATTGCTATTTCACACACACAAGAAAGGCAGGATCCAGAAGAGATGTCTACAGCTTGCAGTGCCAGAAGGTGTAGGTGTTCTTCACAAGGCACTGCTTATATAGAGAAGTGACACTGTGCTGAGCCTCCCTTTCCAAAAATTCTAGGACAAAATTTGCAAAGAAAATTAAAAGCAAAGGATAAAACCTCCCGTGGGGTTTGTTTTCCAGCTCCTCCTCCTTCTTTTTTTTTTTTTTCCCCCTTTATTTAATTTCCTTACCTGCCATCAGTTTAACAACAGTTCCCTACAGCCTCTCATTCTTTCCATTTTAATTCCATTAAGGGAAGGGAACCCCCAACATCTCTATTAAACTGTAATAAAGCAAAGTCTCCGACATGTAATGCCTCTAAGTCACCCGGGCATTACTGAAATTACTTAATCTGCAAAGTTCAGTGCTTGCCCCCCCTCCTTTGGCATTCCCAATCCCTTCCCAAGAGCAGCAGCATTATCCAGACCCATTTCAGGGCTTAGCTTTGGAATTGGTTTCCGGTGTTTTATTTCAGTGAGGGGAAAGCGGAACTACACAGAATTAACGTCAACTTGATTTTTCAATTGCCTTGCTTTTGGCAGCTCCTAAAACAAACATGCCCAGGAAAAGAAATATAAAATAGAATTAATTGATTGAATTGTTGCTCTCCCAATACATTATGTGTGTCCCTCTGTGTGTTCTAATTACCTGAGTGCAGGTTTTCTCCTTCTCCCCCCTCAGCTTGAACCACCTAAACACACTGACATGTGCAGTCTAAGCAAGGGGAAGAAAAAGAGTTTTTGTGGGGGAAACACAGAGTAAAACAGTCCCACTACAATCTAATCCATTTCCAATACTTAAGAATGAAATCTAGGAGCATTGTGGGAATCTCATGATCCTGATGGAATCGTTTCCAAATACCAGCACTGGTCCAACAGAACAAGATGAATAATATCAATGTATAGTGGCTCTCGAGGTTAGCAATTAATCTTTGTGTTTAAATAGTTTGCTGGCTACTTTATTCCAGTTATTAAATCCATGTACACAAAGTTCATGTTTTTAATAAAACACTACAAGCAGCTGAACCCACAGTTTATTAACCAGGATATCTTTCAGAACTGGAACACTTTTTGCTGTTATATATATTTCTTTTCCTAAGTGCCCCAGCAACCCAAATGCATTCTTTTTACAAGTCTTGAACCCTGCAGGTTGTAGAACTTTGGCAAAAGGGACACACACACAGAGACAAACATCTAACAAAAATAGAGGGAGGGATTTGTTATTTGTTATTTTCAGAAGACTGAATCTTTGAGATCAACTGGAGTGTAGACCATGAAAAAGCTGAAATTTTAATAAGCCTCACAACTTTTTGGATATTTGCAAACCAGTTGAAAATATTGTAGATCTCCAGCACACTTTGGGGAGGGGGAAAAAAAGGAAATGAAGGCACTGCTCCTCTTACTCTAGATTTTGTGAGCTTTTTATCTTTTCACATTATTAACAGATATAAATGTGTAAATGTCCAGGAAATTGCTGTCAATGTTCAGTACTCGAGTTGTATCATGATAATGCTCAAAAGCAATTATGCACTTACAGAAAAGATCTAAAACACAGAGGAACCCTTTTAGGCACTCAGGGCTAAACTAAGCTGAAGTCAACAGGGTTCCAAAGGAGGGGTGGTGACACTGGTTACCCTCGACATCCTGTGGGTTATCCTGACAGCCCAAAAATCTGCTACCTGGCTCAAAATTGCTGCTCACCAAACTTCTCACTGATTTCAGGGGCAGAAAAGTCCCCCATCTTTAGCAAAAAAACAAGGAGGAGAAGCCCAAGCACAGCCAAGCCCACAAAGGCATCTTTATCACTGCCTCTGGTCACCAAGCAACAGTCCCACTAACATACAAACCTAAAAAAAGGGAGAATTTCAGTCTACTGGAAGAGATAACTGGAAACACAAGATAACCAGGTAACCCAATGACAAACCCATCATCTTGAAAGCCTCTCCATGTGAACTGCTCTTAAGCCAAGCTGCCAAACAAAGAGCACACGCAGCTCAATTTAAAATAAAATAAAATAAAAAATAAATCCTAAGCCAAGTTAAATAGTAATTCACATTTAACCATATACATTAAAACCCAAAATGACAATTACAAAATATTGTATTGCTATGAACACTGTCAAAAGCTCTGAATAATAGTGCACTAAGGAAATATGTAAAAACACACTTTACCTTGTATCTCATTTTGGGGCAAGAATGGATGTAGAAACCCATATAATAAAAACAGAGATCAGGAGCCTTTTCATGAAGCTGCCTGGTAAAAGCAATTTCCCTGGGAAAGGAAAGAAAAGACTAATTACATTTGAGTACGATTCTTACAGTCATTTTACCTCTTCATGTTGAAATATTTTACAGCTACCTGGCTCTTGATCTATTTAAAGGACTAGACCTCTGAAAAATAAAATATGGGGATCATAAACTCCAAACTCATGTTTTTTAAAAAAAACCCCAAACATCATAAACTGAAAATTAAGACTTAAAAACCAAACAAACAAATCACCAAAATGCACAACACCACGTCAGGCTTAGAAATACTTTCCTTTCTGTGCCTTGTCCTGCCAACTGCCAGACTTGAAATTGAAATAAAAGTGATTAAGAGCCTGTGTTTAACAGCTTTCTTATTAATATTCATGTATGTTGGAATTCTACAGAAATCTGGCCCAGCCATTGCACAGACTGGCTAACCTGGCTCAGGAAATCAGAGTATTTTCAAAAAAAGAGCTTCAAGGATAAGCCTCTTCTTGTTTGTTCCATCATATGTGTCCCAACAATTTGCACGTAAAAACATCCACCTTTATGCAACAAAAGGGATTTTTCACCCACCCCATGACTGTTGGTATGATTTTCTCGCTTATTTTCAAAATAAGTTTGTTTTTTATTTCACTGGCACAAGGAAAGCAGTGCTATTACAAAGGCTCAGCCAGTGCTTACCCTATAATGATCCTTTTTACAGCATTTCTAACTTTGCAGATCACTTTTGTAACTGATTTAGCAAAACAGGGATGTGGGTTATTGCTTTCAGTGACAAAGGAATAAGATGGCCCTGCTCACTGCAGGGAGGTTGGAGAAATGACCTTTAAAAGGTCCCCTCCAGCACAAACTCCTCTATGATCCAAGGGATCAGTACATGAATATAGGAAGCATGTGCAAATCCTGGAGATCCTTTATCACTTAAGATTAAATTAGTAAGAAAGATGTTTCAATGTAGTGAAAATTTAACATTTCAGTGGCGTGTGGTTTGCTGAGACCATCCTGAGTTGGTCATAACTCAGTATCTGTTCAAAACCAGGGGTCTGACCAGAAACTGAATCTATTCCACATCTTAAAATCCAAGCAAATACAATAGATTGCAGAAGTGAGATTTATACCACTAAAAAAAAGTACAAAGATGCAAGATATCATGCATATTTTCTATACATAATCTTCACGAGCCACAGCATGAAATTAAACCACCTTACTGTTCCATGCAGGTTATCCTGGACCTAATTGAACAAACACCTTCCTGAAATTCAAAAGCTGGAATACTACAGGGGGAAAAAAACATTATTGGGCTGCAGCAGCTTCATGCAACCAAATTAGTGCCTCTGATAGGAAAGGGAGCTTGAACTACTGCCAGTGTCTTCACACGAGGAGTCAGGTAGTGAGAAAAACATCCAGCTCATCAATATAAAATTCAGACTTAGTATTTCAGTGCCACACAGCCCAATTCCAAAAGAAGTTCATGTTCCTGTCCTCCTACTAAAAGAGATGATGAGCACTATGATTGTCTGCTCTTCATGATTTTAGGTAGCAGGGGGAAGGTTTAACTTCCTGATCATGTGAACAAGAGTCACTCAGTATTTCTGGATGGTTTGTTTTCCCCCCTCTGGTAAGAGTGGTATTTCCAAGTATCTTCTCCTCCCCTCCTTCTTTAATCCATGCCTACGTATTTCAAAGGATCCTCAAATCCCATCCTTTCTACGACTCAGCAGCAAAAATTCTCCAAGTGGCACGAGGTGGAAGTGCCAGCACTGCAAGGCAGTTTAACCTCCTCAGAGCAAAACTGGCAACAGCTTTGACAGTATCAGATTCCTTTGCAACTTCCTCCATCCTCCCCAACTCCACTTTTTTTTTTTCCTCCCTTTTTGAAAGAAGAACAAGGTTGGCTCCCTCTAAGACTGTTGGGAACTTGTTTTTATTGCCTTAAATGCCACAGAATTTACAAGCTGCTTTTTCCACAAGTTGAGCCCCGGTGCACTGACACAGCTTTAAATTTGCTATATAGAAAATTTAAAATCATTTCAGGAATTCAGAAGCGTGGATTATGTCGGTCTATTATTACATGAAGTAATGTGATATGTACAAACATTAAAAAAACAACTCTAGGAGGACTTGGTGTTTTATGTTATATGTTCACCTTGCAAGGAAAAAATAGTCTAATTTCAGGTATCTAGCATATGTAAGCAATGAACCACCAGGCTGATGTCAGAAACTTAACAGTGAACTTGGTGGGAAAAACTCTGACATCTGCATTTGTACAACTCATATAAGGGTTGTTCAGAAATCACAAAGAGAACACATCCAAAAGGAGAATTAAAAAAAATACAGATTTTGATTAGGATCTCTTGATCTCCTAAGGATCTAAACAAATTCAGGTTGGACTTCTGAGAGATTCGGTTGCACGTGGTTTATTAGTTACAAAAAGCAAAAGTTTATGAAGTAATTGTGATATAAAGTTTCCTAAAAACAGTGTTTGTGCTTTAGTTAGTTCCAGTCATGCCATTTACCCACCCTGCTGGGTAACACTAAAAAACTAAAGCTGAGAAGCTCCACCTACAGAGAAGATGCCTCTCAACAGGATACCTTGGAGAGAGAAGAAAGCTGGACCTCACAATTTCAGTGCTTCTTTTGGACCTGGAGGAGCTCAGTGCAAACCTCAACAGGGAAAAAGAACTTGTGCTGCAGCTTCTCAAACTCAGACTCGGAAAAAAAAACAAGTCTGCCACGAGGTTCAAACCCAGGGAACAGCCCAGCACATGTCTGTGACCAACTCACCTCATGTGAACAGAGAAGCAAAAAGGTAAGGAAAAAAAATTGAGATGCACAAGTATTTCCACTCACTATGGGCTTCCCCCCCCCATTATAATAATAATGGAATAATAACATTGCTTGTGAAAGAAAAACAGTAACTTGCAATTTCACATACAAGTCTAGTTCACAGTGACATCACCCACTATTCCTACTGTTTTGCAAGACTGTTGATAGTTAATTTAAGGTTTTAAAATTCATAGGATTACTCCTTCCATCAGCCTTTCTAAAGGCAAAGATAATGAGATTAACATACCTGAAAAATACACTTAGTGCTAGTACAGCAGGAGACTACTAATTCAGAAGACAATGTTTTTTAGGTACTCTGTTGTTTATGATCTCAAAGTGCATAAAACTATAAAAGTGATTAATTTCATTTGCTGACTAGGCTAAGAAAAAGGTCAGAGGAAAACTTATTTCTATTCAAACAAAAAAGGGGCTTTTCCTGCTGAATCCAAGCAATGTTAAATTATTTTTAGGGGCAATAAAAACTAGGTATTTAGTTTCTGAGTGTTTCCTTCATCTGTAAAAGTATATAGCCAGTGAGAAAGATACATCCCTAGCCTTGATGACAATTAAAAATTTATTTGGAATGTGACCAACCACAGAGAATTTAAAAAACAAACCAACAAACACAAAAAACAACCAGAAATATTTTGCTAGGTATAGTGTTACCAGTATATGTTTAGACTGAAAATAAATGCACATGTATAGACACAAAAATCAGTTTTTACTGTTACATCCAAGCAGGTAATGAAAATGCCCTCTTACCGTAACGCAGAGTAGACTCCCAGAGATAAGAAAGAGAAGTCTGGATCGTAGTACAGATAGACAGAGGACACACAGTAGGGCAGGATATCAATGACACCAACAGCAATTATCTTCCCATCCAGCCAGTACTGCTGGTGGAAAGATCCATAGCCACATTCCGGTCCGTTTGGGGTGTGCTCTGCCTGAAGGAAAACAAGAGAGGGATGTCAGTGCCTGCCACAACTCCAGGATGAAAACAACCTTGGGAAGAATTTTAACACACAACTAAATACTGGGGAAAATTACTCTGGCCTTCTGTGTTCAGGAAAAGAAGGAATATGAAAAGCAGGGAAAGCAGTGTTATTTCAGTGGATCATTTGTGACTCTGCTGTATTGATGATGGGTAAACCCCAGGTATCACACAGCCCAAACACCAACCCGAAATAGCCACTGAGCATTGATGGGACTGACAGGATAAAACAAGGTGATTCATCAAGTTATTAATGCACTATTACAGGCAAACAAATTCTGCAGGCACCCTTTAATGTGACCAACCTACCCTCCAACAAGAGATGAAGCCCAAGGGCAGAGAGGTGAATGCCATGTCGCTGTGCCAGCCCTTCCCAAGGACCCCTCTGTTTGTCCCCAAGCACTGGCAGCACTTTGGCCACAGAAACTGAGTTTCTCACAGTGGCCCATTAAATTTACATCAGAGGAGCATTTCATAAAAAGAAGTGAACAGTTAATTCTTTATGCAACATTTGCTCTTTTAGGGTTTACTCTCTCAAATACCTTTTACTTAAGAACCTGAAACTGTGTTGCAACAAAACCTGTGGAACTGCTGCTCTGTCAGCCACGTCAGAGAATCTGCTGCAAAAACACCGAGGGGCTGGCTATTGTTGTGTGCTGTGGTTTTGGATGTGCAGTGAAGTTTGCCTCTGGATGGGGTAAAGCACCTCCAGCCAGAAACTGATGCTTCCAGTTAAGAAGAAAATGATCTCCCAATTTAAACTGTATTACACAACCAGCTCTGGCATTCCATTTTCTCCCACGTCAAGTTTACTTTAATCCCGAATTCCACTGTGCTCAACTTAATTATCCATCTAGTCATGTTTTCCACTGCACTGCCAGGTCTTCAGAAAGCTGCTTCTCACTCAATAAATCTGACAATATTGCCTGCTATTACCAACTGCTTTGCATTACAACAACAGAAGGTGGGTTTAATCAAGTATTTTGATACAGTAGCACAGGCTGGAGAGATGATGGGCAGGAGAAATTACTCTAATTGGTACCACATGTGTCAAAAGAAAATCCATCACGTGAGCAAAAATCATTCCAACTGAATCACCCGACCAGTAAAGTCCCAAACCAGAGGCCACACAACAAACTGATTGCATTTTTATACAGTCATACAGCACAAAAGTAGATGTGGAGCTATGAATACTCAAAAAGTGAACTGGTTAAGCATTTGAGAGCTCCATCTGCAGAATAGGAGGATGGAAAAGACTTTCACCCAAAGCAAAGACTTCTGAAGGTAAAGAAATGCTGTGTCTGTGTGTGTGACCCCAAACCTCCAGAGAGCATCCCAACGGTTTGGTGACTGGAACTCTGCAAACTGAAGTCAAAAAACTTCTGGTGAAGTCCAACCTGCAGTTATTTCACTAATGCAGTTACAGTGAAATGTCAGCAACATAAAAGAGTCTGTGTTCTGTAACAAACATAACGAGCACAGCACTGATTTCAGGCAGAGTGCTCGGGGATCCCCATTACATTAAGCAAATAACATTTTAAAAAGAGCAAGACTTTCCTCCTCCTTCCAAAGTCCTCATACAATGTAATCCTTTGTAATGCCTGTCAGGGTTACGTTTTCTCCCATTTCTCAATGAATACTTGGCTCCTTTCACTTGATTTCCTACTCACCATCCAGGCAATTTGACCTCAACCAGGTCTAGAGTAGGAAACATTTTCCTGAAGCAGGTTATGCCGTTCCCTCCACTGACATCTCCACTGGGACCATGTTTGTCAGGGGTGATGTAAAATACACCACTGACATCAGGTGAGCAAGACCCAGCAGGAGGGGCTTACCTTATCTAACCAAAATTATGCCTTGGCTTGGAAACAGTCCAGAGGGACCAATTTATTTCAAATTATCAGTTTATACTCATATTTCAATACAATGAATTATTATAACCTGATTATATTGAGGGAAAAAAAAAAGAAAAAAAAAAAAGGAACTAAATCCAGGACAAAACCACATAATTTTCTCTCCAATGTTTGGACTGTAATGCAGAGAAAAATACAATATATTCCATTACATGTTAATTTTACCTGTCTTAGTGTTCTGCTAGCTAATGATCCATGAACATATTTGATTGCTCATATTTTAAAACACATGATTAAAATTTAAATATTTAATAGAACTGGCATTATATATTGCCCAATTAGTGCATCTCAATGTAATAACTGCTTATAATTGAACTTCAGTGATGGTGAGAGTGCTCAATTTTCTTTGAGGCACATTGGTCGTTCTTTAATTTTTAAGAGGTGTTTTACTTATAATTACCAAAAATGGGTCCTGCCCATTCACCCCTTCATTATTTTCCTCTAGAAGGTTGAATGAAACTTCATGTTTTGAACCTTTCCATTTTTCCCTCCCTGTGGATGGCAGGAGGAGGAAGTTATGAAAACCACGCTATCCCTTACCCAGAGGGAAAAAAAAAAAAGGCAAGAAACTCTTGACTCCTACACTCCAGTGGAAATTATTTGCCAAATAAGCAAGGTGATTAATTCCAGCAGTTCCAATCTGAGTAGAAGGACAGAGGTCTGAACTCAGAGGATGGATCAAATAATGGCACTGGTGGAGTCTCCATCCTTCGAGCAGGTGATCTCAACATGCCCCTTCCCACCTGAACAGTTCTGCGATTCCAGATCAAAACCAAGTAAATCAACTCACTGCACCAAAATACGACACTCCTTACAGAGCCAGCTTCTGCACCTGACTGGGAAAATCTGGAATCTGAGCCACACTCACAGTGAGCTTAAAATCCCACAAGGATTAGCGAGGCTTTGAGGGCACGAAGGACTTCAGCTGCAAGAGACTTTGGGCATCACCACACAAAGGTCGTGGAGATGATGGGGGGAAAAAAAGCAATTTGCCAAAATCTCTCTCATGAAATGTGTTTTGATTTAGTCCTGAGCAATGTATCAAATGCAAGTAAAATATGACTTCCTACAGAAGGAGATCCTGGGAATTACAGACCTGTGATGGTGTCATTTTATTATTAGATCACTAAGAATTAAGTGTCAACTCAATAAACAAAATAATGCAAAGCAGAAGCTGATGTGCTTTTTGAAGAGCAAAGACTGAGATTCACAAAAATCCTTCAGTCCCTTTAGCATTCAAAAGCCTCTTTGGATGTTTAACAGGAAACAAAGTGGGAGCAAATGATCCTTTGCACAACGGAAAACAGATCCCTTTCCATCCTGCTGGATCCGTGTTCTGCAGGTGAATCCCTGAAGACTGAAGGATGTTGCAGCCAACCAAGATCATGGTTTAAAAGTATTCAGGACAGTTAAACAAGAACAAGAGCAATTAGAGAGTAATCTGAAAACAAAACGAAATCATCCTTTGACTGCAGAACGCCACAGCACGTGCGAGTGCTGAGGCTCACCCCAACTGCTGTTGGAAAAACTTGAGGAGAACAAGCACTGAGATGACTGCCAGTGATTCTCTGAGCACCCAAAACCAGGAATCACTCTGAGCAGTCCAGATTTTCCTCGTGCCCTTCTCCCCCTGACAGCAACAGGGTACCAGGACACAGGGTTTGGGTGAGTCCTGCAGGCCACTCTGAACCACCACAAGGCTGTATTGGCACGTGTGAAGTGGTAAAATGGCAAATGTTTAAAAGTAGCCTCTAAAACAAAAGGATGGTTAAAATAACATTCAAAAATCTCTTTACATGACCCTGTTTACTGCTAGAAAACTGCCTAGTTTTCTGCTACTACACACTGTATCATTTTTTTTTTTAAAGCATTCATTTTTTGTGCCAAAGCCCCTTAGCCAAAACAGAAACCAAACTGAATAATAAATTGAGAAAACAACAACAAAAAAAAGACAGGAAGAGTTTGGGTGTTCATGCTATTTGCAGCTAATAATAACATTAAAAATTCTAAACCCGACAAATTGAAAACACGTTAAGGTTTAAATTCTATTCTAAATTATTTTTGTTCAAAAGAGTAAACAGACTGTACACTGCTAGGTTTGCTTGTGGCAACTGCTCCAGAATAAAGAATTTCAAGAATCCCGTGGCCTCTGATATATAACCCCTTTTATTTAACTTCATCTAATTGAAGACATCTGCGGTGGTGCCACACAAAATTTAATTCAAGCTTGGAAATGTCAATAAAAAGTGTCTGTAAGAAACAATATCAGCCCAAACCTGGCAGGGCAGCGTGCATCGACATCTACAGAGCCACACAAAATGAAGACTAGAATGGCAGTCTGCTGCCTGAGCTGACGAGGTGATAAAAGCCCTTTTCCTATAAACTATAATGAGCTCTATTACTCTTCAGCCTTCAGGAATGTAAAGGCCGGTGGACTCGGCAGAGAAAAAGCAACAAACTCTCCACACATGGATTCATTCAAAGCGCGACAGATCAAATTACCGGTGTAATTACTATAACCTGACAATTTCATTACAGTCACGAGGCCCTTAACTCTTTAGGACTAACAAGAGAGACAGTGCAAGAAATCCACTTGGAATCAAAGAGCAGCCACTCTCCTCAACCTTTACCTCAGACTGGAGTCAAATACGAGTTTGGCAAGTTACACATCCTTTTCTTTTCACAGAAATAAATCAAAACCCAGCAAAGACACAGCACTTTCTGTAGTTTAATACCCAGAAGTATCATCACTTCCTTACCAGTTGGTGATGATGGAAATTTTGTGCCACCCACCCCTACCAGAATGGTTGGCTGACTACAGAGAGTGTAGAAGAAAAAGAAACAAACATTAATTTCAGGACAAATCCTTACCTCCAGAGGAGAATCACACAGGAATCGTGTGAACTGCAGCCAGGTTGGTTCATCAGCAACGTGTGCCCAAGGGGACAGTCCAAATATGCAAAGCAGAAGAACAAAGAAAACTATTAGCAGTGCTTTAAGACACATTAATAGTCAAGTATACTCTTTTAAAGCCATATCTTTGAAAAGCATCATCAGATTTTAAATTAAATTTCCATAAACGAGCTCTCACATTCTGTTTAGAAGTACAAATACATTGGTACCTGCCCCACCACTTAAGCAAGGGGGCCAGGGCTCTCATAATTCTTAAAATAAATTAAGTCACTTTACATTCAAAAATCAAAAGCAAGCCCATTTTAAGTCTAGAGAACAGGAAGGGAAAAGGAAAAAAAAAAAAAAATCAACCTCCTGAAAGTGCATTTCAAACCCGGATTTTTTTACTCAATAGAAAATGATGTGATGTAGATAATCAACCAAAAAGGTAATATTTTAATGATCTGTGGCTTGTCCAAGGTTCTAAGAGTAATAAAATATAACATTTATTCACTACCATTTACTTATTTGACACAAATACTTCCTTATTAATGGATTCCACATTAAACATGTTACAAAGTTCTAGTGTGTATTTAACCCCCAAACATTCCCTTGTTAAATAACCAGTGTGTGTTACACAGTTTAATTCCCCCTCTTGTATTAGCTGGGTGATTTAATATGTCACCAGTTCACAAACTGCAAGGTAACAGTAAACAGGAATGTTTCACTAAAAGTTTGATAAAAAGAATATATAGAGACACCTATAGAACCCTGACTGTTGTTAAGAATTCTATTAAATTCTGGGATTAATTAATTAAAGGGGAATAAAAAAAAATATGGGGTGATTGCTTGTCAGTCATCCCACTTTTCCCAGGGAAGGGGAGGAGAGGAAGGCAACAATAAAATGTACCAATAGTGTAAGTTGCTGACTTAGAGTTGCAAACACAGCCTGAGGAAGTGAAACTTTCTCTTTTCTTCAGAAAGTCCCACAAAGCAGATTTTAGAAATCAAAACAAGCCTCTGGTGGACAACTGATACTGATCTGCAAACACTGCAGCTCAGAGTGAAGACAACCCCAACCTCTAGGGCTGTGTCTCTAACCAAGAGCACCTGGGGATGCTGAAAGAGTCAGGACTTTTCAGAAATCACTTTTCAAAGCTTTTCCCCTCCAACACAGCAGCAGCTGATCTCTGGATGAATGATAAACCTTGTGGAACAACACTGAATTTCATACAGTGCTGCTGCAGGCAGGGGAATGTACACTACCTGGAAAGGGAATTAAACAATTTGAATTTTTCAGTCATTTTCCTGCAATGAAAGAGCAGAGAGTAACAAATTCCTACACCCTGAGTGCATCAGTCCCTGCAGTCGATGCTTTTAGAAAGGGCAGGTTCCAGAAAAAAAAATAAACCATGTGTTATTAATTTTGGTGTCAGAAGACCCCCAATAGTTCTTAATCTGTAACTTCAGCTTTATAGTGCAAGTTGAACCCCAGGGTGAGAAAACTGTGCCCACAACACTTCTCAAACAGTTTTATCAATTCTCCAGGCCCTGCTGGCCAATCCCTTGGCTTTCAGGGTGAGGGGGGGAATTTTTGAGTGCACCAAAGCATAACTTCTGCTTGCTGGGGAGTATATCCTGTTACAGCTGTACTGCTGGCTTGGAGAAAATTCCAGCTGCACTTGAATTTGGATCACAGTCTTAAGGGGAAAAAAACCCCACATTGCAAGTCTTGTTATTTGTATATTAATAAATATTATTAAACAATTTTCGCAATCCAATCCTCAAAAAATTCAGGAGACTCTGAATCTTCCCCAGATGTCAATTAAGAAACACTTACCAAAAAAAACCCCCCCAACAATTTATTGTTGTGGGTTTATTAATTTTCTTTTTAAGGAATAATTTAAATCACACATAGAGCTGGAGAATATAATAAATATTTTAGGTCCACTGATCTTCGTTGTTATCTTCCCTTACTCTCCCCTCCCACCCCCAAATCCACAGCACTTACATCATAACCCAGAAATATACTTATTTTAAAAAGAAGAAAACATAAGATTCTGTTTCTAAATGAACAAACTCCCTGCAAGATTATTCTGAATGCAATTAAAGATTATTCAATAAACCATGAAAGAACTACAGCCAAAAGCTGATGCTGCATGTAAAATAACTCACTATGTCACACAAGCACAATTAAAATTCCTTTCACAAAGTCATGTTTTTCTAATTTTAATTTCCAACTGATTTACATAAACTTGAGCCTTTTAAAAAGCAATATAATATATATGAAATCCACAACATTTTTACTTTGCTGCAAACTAATTACAGCTGCCAGAAAGAATCAGCACAGCAACAGGGAATAAGTTTAAACAGGATTAATAAAACTAAGAGATGAACACATCACTGAGAATTAAATCAAAGGGAGAAAAAAAAAGGCAGAAAAGTAAAGGGAGAGTTGGGTTCAACCCAAAGCTACTTGCTGGAGTAAAAAGCACATGCACAGCTTTAAAAAGTGGCAATAAAACCAGAGTGTTAACACCTGCTTCCTTTTACAAATGTGGGGAGATATTCAGATGCTAAACTGGAATGGGTTTCACCTGGAAGCTCAGGGACCTTCTGAAAGGGAAGGTTTGTGATGTCACACAAGGACATGGTGGCCTTCTCAGGAAAACACAAACCACAGCTCTCAGGTCTTCAGTGCAAAGACATCACAGGAAAGCTTTCATTTATCATCTTCCCTCTGGCAATATTAAGAGTTTGCTCTTATTTGCAATCCACTGTCAAGGAAAATTGAGTATTTGCCCTTTTTCTTGGGGGTGAGGAATGGATATGGGATTTGGGCCTTTCTTCTTTTTGTTTTTATTTTTTATTTTTTTTTTTAATCCAGTCTCTGAATGGGATGAATACAAACCAAGGATTTTTGGTGGTGGTTTTCTTTGCTTTATTTTTCATAAGTGTGCCAGGCTCATAATAACAACAAAAAATTACAATGACAAGTAATACAGGCTACAGATCTTTTCAGTAAGGGTTACTAACAACCCCCTCCCACGGAAAAAAAAAATGACAAAAAGCAAACAAGAAAAGGAAGCTATTGAGAAAAGTAGATTGAAATTGAGCTGGAAAATTAAGAAAGGAAAATGGGACAAAAAGTATCATCTTTGCATGAAAGGATGGTGCCAAACCACCCTTGAGCTGGGCAATATACTGGGGCTCAGTCAGCAAAGGAATCAGACTTATCCTGGGACTGGATATTTAACACTTTCAACAACTGCTTACAAAAAGACAGGAATGCTAAAAAACCCTCAGTTTCAGAGTTATAAACAGACCTGGATGTGAAGAAAGAGCCTTCAAAACATTGCACTTGAGGAAAGAGGGGATCTGAAGGCTAAATGCATGTCTGAAATGCAGTTTTCATGACAAGAACGGGGCTCGGGAAAGAGAAATAATTGCTGATTCTTTAAATCAGCGTTACCAGAGACCTGAAATGCAAGTTGATGGCAGTGAGATGTGCTGCCAAGGCTGCCATCAACCGAAATGACAAAAGAACTCATTCAATGATAAAAATGGATAGCTGTTGAGGGAAGCCACAGAAAGTTAAAAATAACCACCAAGGCTATTGATTTTTAAGCATTGTCTCACTAAAAAACAAAAGAGAAAACTAGGTTAGAGAGACCTAAAAGTTTGCAACTGGCTGCTGATACCAACTGCTGATATTTCCCAGACTGCTCCCTCAGTTTTCTGGATTAGTTTGAGTGGATTCCTGGGAGGCAATAAAAAAAAAAAAAGAACCAACCCTAGAAAGAAAAAAAACCCACTCTAGGTATTTCAGTGATTTTTTTGCACCTTTCCAAACAGTGGATCTTTTGTGTGCAGCGAAATTCTTTTCTTCCAAGACAAATATTTAGTTAAGCACAAAGCAAAGAGAGTTTCACAGAGGGAACAGGCAGATATTATTTTTCTACAAGTTTGTCATTGTAAAACGCTGGTGAAAAGTTAAATACAGGGCTTGTTTCAGGAGGTCTAAACAGCAATAAACTGTTCACTCTGGCTCTTTCTGGAAACTACTGTACAATTTTTTATCATCTTTGATGGAAATGTTTTCTAACTTGTGTAGCTGCCACTTTTCAGCTACACTTCAGCAGTGTCTCTTAAAGAGTAAAAAGACTTGAGGATCAAAAATCACCTTAATCAACTAGGTGTGTTGTATCAACGTTTTACACCACACAGATCAACCATTAAGTTCTCTAGAGAAGAGGTAGGAATAAAGAAATGCTTAATTTCAAATTTTTATGTGGTAAACATTAAAAAGAACTGCTGGAGATACCCACTATTCTACCCAGACTACCCATTGATTACTTCATTGGGATCAAAATATTTCCTTCTTGTGATGAAAAGGCCAAGGGGAAAAAAAAAAATGTTTTGACTGCATTTAGTTCCCCTCAAATCTTTGCCTCCAGACCTCCTCCACACCTGCATCCATCACTTAAATACCAAGGACCACTCACAGCACTCCATGAAGGCCCAGAAGAAATGCAAAGAGTGCGACAAACATTAAAACAGTTGTTTTTTTTTTTTAATAGATATTTTCACAGCTTCCAAAAATGAGCAGTCCAGGCACTTGACTAATTCAGGAGTAGCCTTTGATAAATTTCTCCAGTAGGCAGGGATCCACCTATTTTCCACGATTTACCTCGTTCACAGGCTATTTAAACCTTACCACTTCACAATCTGCTGAGGTTCCCCCTAATTCTTCTAATTTTTCCACCAACTATTTTAAGATAAGAATACATATACCCCTAAAGCAGCAGATGAGCATGCATTTACACTGCAGATTAATGAAGTTCTGTGTTCCCACAGGGAAAAACTGAAAAAAAATCAATTCTTCCACAGTACTCTTTAAGGGCAAGTATTACGAAGAAACCTTTAATTAGGAAATTGTTTGCTGTGTTTGTCCTCAGGACACCAATTCAATTCAATAAAAACACGCTGGCATAAATATTTTAAAGGGCCAGCAACTTTGTGCAACATCATTTCAAAGCTCAGAGACAACCAGATCAGATTTGAAGCTGAATTCCTGCAGCAAGTGGCCAGAGGTTTTTGACAGGGGTGAGAAGATTTCCAGGTAAGTTTAATTTATACCAGACAAATTAAGAAAAAAAAAATGGGATAATGTAAGGCAACACCTATGGCAAGTAACAAGGAAAAAGGAGATAAAAATCCATTACACTGTAAGCAGTGAACAGAAATCCATCTCCTTCTCATCCAAAAGCAATTCCCGTGACAGACTTTACACCTTGAGGTGCTGGAAACCTGACTGTCCTTAATGCATCTTTACAGGCTAAAATACTTCCATCATAGCAGAAGAATCAAGTCCCTAATCAGACCAGGTAATGCCTGGTACAAATTTAGTAAACAGCTCCATCTACCTTGGCACGTGTCCAGTTTTTACATTGTTATAATTAAACCCATTTATGTCAGTAATTATAAAAAGGGCAGAGAGTACTACTTACTGTTATGAGAACTATTATTTTACAAAACAAAGTGAAATGGATTTTATGACTACTTATTGTTATGAGGACTATTATTTTACACAACAAAGTGAAATGGATTTTATGGCTTTCTAGAGTAGCATTACAGACATCTCACAAGAAAACAAAAAACAAAAAAGCTCTCCTTACGCTGCCTTGAACTGAAGCCAAAAATTATTATGGGTTTTACTCTTCTACCTGGAAAACAGCCACACTCTGGGAGGTATCACTCTCAAAAACAGAAAAGCCTGATTAAAGAGCTGACCAATATTAAAGCTCTACATCTGCAGGAGACAGAAAATAGGTAGAAATGACAGCTCTGAGGTTGCAATTTCATGAATTCTGCTAATGAAGAAATGGAGAACTGCTGCTTATTTGGAACCCCAGGAGTACTTTTAATTATTTTTTTAAATTTATTAGATTAGGATTAGCCTCCTGTAAACACCATTTGAAGAGTTCTAGCTGAGCACTGTGCTTAGCAGTGGAATGGGAATCAAAGTGAGATTAAGCAAGACCACGAAAAAAACTAAGGAGAAACATAGAAAAGGCAGCAAACAACTTTAAGGTAGAAGATGATTTTGTCATCAAGAAACCACTTCCATACCATCACCTTGTTTCCAGTGGAAATCTCACTCCCCAACCTCTTTCCAAATCATGTTTAATCTCTCCCTCTTCAGCTCAGTGACCCCTGGGCCGAAGCCCGCAACAGAATCTTGCTAAAAAATTCAATGCTTTCCCTCCCAAACGGAAATTGCAGTGTTTTAATATTTAGAATCGCTCTCAGAGACACCATTTCCCACCACTGAACTGTGCATTTCAACAAGATGCTTTCAGAAGGGTGCATGCAGTGAACTGTACCTCATTTTCCCCACAGTCAGAAGGTGTGTCCTTGTGTACAGACATCTGATACTTGGCAAATAAAGTGGCAGATTGGTTGAAGGATGATTTGAACTGGGGGTCCTCAAAGGAGACAGGTACTAACCTCACCTTCAGAGCAAGGGAAATACAACAAGCATTCTATTTTGAGTGCATATCACCAGATAATCTGCTTCTGAAGGTAAGGCTAGTGAAAGATCTCCTCCTATCCACTTCAAAGCCTCTGAAGTCAGTTTTCTATTTTAAGACCCCCTGTAGGAGAAAGTCTGACAACTATCACCACGCTTAAACTGCCTGCTGATGCTTTCATTAAAGAATAAAAGCTGTGTAACACCAGAACACTCCAAAGCAGGGAGTCTGTTCAATCTATTTTTATTGACCGAGTATCTAACAAATCAACCCCAAATTTGAGTTTCATTGTACAGCCTCAAGGACTTTCAAAATGTATTATAAGTTTTAATTGCACATCACTCGTTTCTCTCGATCAGCAGTTACATATTCCTGCTACATACACTAATTTTCTTTTTTTGCTTTTCTTTCTTTATACTTTCAGACAGGTAAAGTGTCTGACAGTTCGCCCTTACACTCCACAAGAAGCACTAACAATCTGCAATTTAGATGGAGTGCCCAGATCACTTTTGGAAAGGCTCAGATTGAAAGTTTAACAGAACTGCTCAACTCCTGGGAACCTGAAACCAACAATTTGTGTGACAAACCTTGGCTCACACGTCGGCCCTGGTCGTGTTAGTTCCTCCTCGTGGAAGTATTCAAACCAGAGCCAACGAGCCCAGTCACCAGGCTGAGTGCCCAGCTGGATTTAGTTCTTAGGAGATTTGTATTTATTAAGGCCCAAAATATCTCTCTCCAAGAGCCTCCTCCTCTCCATCTCTTACCCAAAAGCATCCCCATGTAATGTTTGTAACTTTGCAGTCTGCAACTAAGACCAAATATTTGGGGCTCTCACAAAGAGGGATAAAAAGAATTTGCACTTTCAGGATGTTGATTTCCTTCAATACAGTATTTTAAACGCACAATGGATGTGAAATCCACATTTGTTTCTCCGAGAACCAAGGCACGTGAAATGGAGGGGGAGCTTTGCCCAGGATTAATTTGGCCTTCTGACCTGATTTATGGTTGGTTTATCAGGTGGGTCCTTGTGAATGACCATCTGGTAACGTTTATAGACCTGGTAAGACTCCTGAAATGTGGCTTTGAACTGTGAACTTGGTGGAGATGATCTCACCACCCTCACCTTCAGAAGAAGTTAAACACATTTATTATTACAATACAGACAGTAATTAATATTAATAATGCAAACATCACAACAGAGACACTTTTTAACCTCGTGCACAAGGGCCATCACAATTTAAATAATATTAGCCAACAGCCCTCTAATTCTTCAGCTCAGTTTAGGCTACTGGAGGCTTTTATACTTACACTGAATAACATACAAGGCTGTCAAACTGCAAATTAAGATAATTAAAATGCCTCCAGAAGAAATACACAAACACTTTTCAGGAAATAATACCAACTCATGGTACTGCAGATCAGCATTTTAAAGACATTTCCTGTACTGCTTAGAATATCCACCTGTAGTTTCATACTACACTAAGACACACTTGAAGGACTTGGAAGACTCAACTCTGTGCTCTGTTTTTATGGCAATAATCCCAAGGAGATTTCTGGATATTTTTGGAAACTGAAAGAGGAAGGCGAAGCAGTTTTTCCATACTCAACTATGAGTTAACTGCAATGAGGAGTTATCAGTCTTCCCATCATTGCCATTAAACAAACAAAAATAATTGAAAAAAAAAATCTTGATAAATTAAAAATTGTCCTTAGTAAAAAAAATTTTTCCCTAAGCAGAAGAATGCTATGACATGAGCAGCAGCAGTGCATGTCTTCTCAAATACATTTAAAGTCAAGCCAAGTGATTTGCAGAATGGTCCTATTTTGACAAATAATTAGTTGGTTCTGACCTATTAAAAAACACCACACTAAGGAGCACAGACAACCTGAGAAAACACTGCTGGATTTTCCCTGCATCTTATACATTAAGGTGTTCAGATAAAGCCATCGTGCTTCTGCTATTCAACCCACGAGAAAATGGGGAACAGTTAATGAGATGAATCAATTTCATGGCTTCCAGTCAGTAAATATTTTCATTTCCAAGTACCATCACTGAAAACCGTCAGGAAAACACTCATGTTCAGATAAGTTTTCCAGCTTAGAGAAAAAAACAAAAACAAAAAGAAAAATGGCTTTATATGATTACCAAACGTTAGAAGGTCCAAAAGTCTTCCAGTCTCTAATAGATGTAGTGGCAAGCAGTATTTCAACCAAACTTTTCTACCATCACTTTTACAGCTTTCAAAGACATCACCATGCCCCAAAGACCTACATAAAGAGCAGCTCTCTTGTTATCTGCTTCATTTGATGAAGTTACTGCTCTTTTGTCAGGTCTCATTAGCACAGATAGATACTTTAAGTATTTATATGCTCCAGAACTAAATATTGAATTTCTCTCATCATTCAACACTTGGTTAATTCAAAGCCTTTCATTTTCAAGTCACGCTGCATGAAATCAATTTGCCAAAGTTATTTTGGTCACCGTTGCACTGGTTTGTGCTAGAAATGACTGCACAGTGCAAGAGTTCCCTCCTGTGGTTACACACAGCTCAGCTGCACTTTATATATAAATATATATCTATATCTGTCTAATGCAGTACCACATATATTTCAAGGTTTAAAAACTACAACTACTCCTTAAGATCACAAATAAGCATTTCAAAAAACCCCTTAACCAGACTTTTCCTTCATTTGCCTCCCCCACCAGCGAACCAGACATTACCTCCAATTTGTGTCGTGCATCCTCGGGCAAAGACACAAAAACAAAGTCTTCAACGCTTTTAGGTTGGTTTGTTTTAGGTTTGGAGTTTTGCAAGAGGAAAGCTTGATCTCCTCCTGGAAGCTGAGAGCCTTCTAAGGGGCACTTCTGGTTCTGGAGGAGCTTCTGCAGCTTCCTCTCTTTCCGAATGTCCTTGGCTTTTCGACACAGGGGCTTGCTCAGATCAGCCCCTTTCCCTGCAAGGGCACGGGCAAAGAGTTAAACGCCACATTTCACAACAAAGGAGCCGTTCTTGATGCCATCAGCGAAAAGAAATGGCTACAATCACCACTAATTGCACCTGTGGCCTGAACTCAGCATGGCCTTTTACATTCACAACCACCAACACCTGATGCCAAGCCAAGGATTCTTTTAGAGCTCTTTAATGCAGCGCTTGAGTCTGGGATCACCTTCAGCTGGTTCCACCCCAAAAGCAAAAACAAATTTACAAACCTGAAACACTGGAAAGGACAAAAAAAAACCCAACCACAAAACCTCCCAACCAAACTCAGAGAATTGTTCTACCACATTTGAAGCCCACACGTGGCTACAGGACAAACTCCTGTAAAAGACACACACATAAACCAGCCCCCCCCAAAAAAAAGGATTTCTTTTTTATCACCTGGAAATCTGTGGGCACTGTGCAGAAATGCTGCCAGTGCCATCAGTGCCACTGACATTTGTGCTACTTGTGCCCTGTGACAGAAAAGGCCACAGAACTTTACATCTATGCTTAAAATTATATTCAGATTGTCTGTTTTAAACGAATCAATTCACTTTTGTCAGTCTGCCTTTGACAGATCAACCACTTCTAACATTCTATTTGTGAAGTGGTATTTACTAAAAAGAGAAGCCAGACCACTGTACCATTTCCCATCCTGACCCATTTGCTCTCTAATACTACAAGAAGTTCAGTTTTAAAGCAACACAGGGACATACACAAATAACAATTCCAGTGTTAAAAAATTCCTCAGTGATCAGTCCCATTAGATTTATAATTAGGATATTAATGTAAGATAAGAAGCCATGATAGAAGAATGGCAGTACTAGAAAAAATAACACATAATTTTCTTCAATTAAAAAAAAGGTCTGGTCCCCATGCTACCCTCTATAGGCACTTAAAAGATGGCAGATGAGCTGGAAGCCAAAAAAAGACCCATATTAAAGACTTCAAAAAGAGAGGAAGAGTGGGAAAAACTACCTTCATACAGGGAAATACAGTCACACATCTTGCACAGAACCAGAAAGGTAACCAATATTATTACAAGCTGCTGAAGAAATCCTTTATACCATTACATTTCTCCCCAAATCCATGTATTTGCAAAAGATATAGATGTATTTCCTGTTCTCTACCCACTTCAGACCTTCCTATGGGCAGTGGGAACAGTGGGATCCTTCTACAAATTGGAAATGCTGAGAGCACTGATATTTTGAAAGCTCACTGGTGTGTTCAGAGTCACTTCACCTGGATCTGCTGCCTGAAGCATCATCTTTCTTTACCAACAGAAACATCATGGAAATCGGCAAAATAATTAATATTGGGATAATTTTAAGTACCAGCAATGCTGTAAAATATTCTTTTTAATATGCCTACCATACAGAATTTACAGACTTTCTAAGTGTTCTCCTGGGGCCAGTTATTGGGAAGCTCTTTGCGGCTTGTCCAGAAGAGTTCCTTGTCTGGTTTCTCCACATGTTCCCAGCACCCCAGGGCCTTGGAAAAGGAGCTGCAATCCCTTTGGCACTGCTCAGACATCCTCCAGTGGCACTGGCAGATTTTACACTGGAGGTTTGTTTGCTCCCACAATGATTCACCAGAAAAGGACAAACCCGAGGGAATTAGGGATACTCTGTGACCTGTCCTCAGGCAAACAAGCCAGAGGAAGAGTTTATTTCAAACAGTCACGATGCATGTGGAGAGCGAGCACTTCATCTGCACGGGATCTGGTTCGTGTCTCGTATCTCCTGTAAGCTGTTAAGTCAGCAGGACAAACTTCTTAAAACAATAAATGTGCACACACAGACGTAAGCAAACCTTCTTTTCCATCTGAAACTGTGCAGAAACACATTATTCCTACAGGACAATGACCTGTTTTGTTTATAAAGGAATAAAAAAGCAATTAAACAATCTTATTGCGGGCTAAGCCTGCGTTTTCCAAGCTAAAAACTAAACATCTTTCTATCTGGAAAATTTTAAACTGGATTTGACCTGTAACACCATCTAGTCTAAAAAAACTAAAGAAGCTTTCTGATGCATTTATTATTCACTTTATATTTCCTTTAAAGCCTCCAGAAAGAACCACACTAATGAATATTTCTCCCCTGTAAAAGCAAGCCCTTTTTTTTTTTTCCCTGCAACACATTACAACATTACAGGATTTCTTATCTGCATTTCCAGGGTTTAAAGTCTGACCCGGGGTTATTCTAAGCCTCACTGAAGACCTCAGCTCACCTTTTTCATAGCACTGGCAGGTTTACACTCCTATTCTTTACCCAAGTCTGCCACCTGCTGTCAGTGGCCACTTGGTTTGCTTCCAAAATGAAGTTTAGATAGGCCTAAGTTTTTAATTTATTACTTAAAAAAATAGGGGTAAGGATAAGAAGATAAATATAACTTATTTATTTATTTGTGAGAATAAAAAGACAAATGACAATAAAAGAAGTTTGACTGAGGAATAACTTCAATATTGAAGAGAGTGACCATACCATTAAAATCAGTATTATATTAAAAATTATTAGTGTTATATTAAAATGCCTCCAAGATTCCATGCACTTTCCCATAAAACTGTAGAATAAGCATTTGTTTACTTCAGTTTTTGGCCCCTGAGAGCTGCAGCACTGTGTAAATGCAACAGAAGTAAAATGAGAATAGACTGCTTTGCTTCTTGTATCTCCTTGCTGCATCTCCTTGCAGAAATGTAAAATAAAGTTCAGAGCAAGACAAAAAGGAGAAATTCCTATATAATTTCCAATCCTCTAGTGATACTTCTTCTCTAACCTAAAGTTACTCAAAATCTGAGACGAGGAAAGCTCCCAAACAGAGGAGGCTCACCTAGAAAATGCTATTCTTTATAGAGGACCAGAAGAATCTGTACTTTTTTTTTTCTTTTTTTAATCAGCAGAGAGCTACCTGATTTTCTTTAAGCCTATAAGATAACAACACAACACATCAAACTTATTTCCTAGATCTACTAGATCACCCTAGATGCTGCTTAGATCTGTATTTTTAAAAAAATACATAATGAAAATCAATGTCACTACCAGGAAACACTAAGAAAACAAGTAACACCCAGCACCTCTCAATTTACACACAGTTCCATAAACTGGGAAGAGTACAGGGAATAAAGCAAAACAGTAATTGATTTATCAGGCAAGATAAAAAGAAGGACTTAAGCAAGAGGTGAAATCATGGCAGCACATCCCAGTGACTCCCAGAAATGTGATTACCTGGCTTGGGTGGAGCATGAACAACTTTAGCCGAGTGCGATGGCTCCCCAGGGACTGGTGTGTCCTTGTCTGCACAGACCTGGAGAGGATCCGATCCCACCTGCTGCACGTTCACCTCTTCTTTTGTTTCCCCTGAGTCCTCATCTTCCTTCCCCACCCTCTCAGAGTGATCCACAGCCAAGGGAGTCAGTTCAGACTGACTGACGTGAGACTCGCTCTTGTACGGGAAGTCACTCGCGGCCGCATCCTCAATGTGCGAATCCATCGGCTCCTCTGCAGACAACGAGAACGTGGGGGAGTGAATTCCCCTCTGTGCAACCCCAGCTCACCCTCTGCACAGCTACAATTAATACTAAAGTAACTAAATTTCCAATTTGACAAGCGTTTTCCGACAGGTGAAGTGTTTGCAACAGTCTGAAAACAAAGTTTCCTTTATGACCCCCCAGGAACACCGATTCACTTTGGGGAACAGTTTTATTCTCTCCACTAAAACGGGGCAGTCAGTGAGGTGTGACTATTCAGTCACCTGAAAAAAACCCTCTTTGTTTGCTCTTCCTTTTCTCTGCCACCAACCACTCCGCTTAATCCTCTCCAGATTACCGGTTTTAGGGCAGAAGTAAGAGCAGGGTCTAATCCCCTACAGCTCCCAGCTAGAAAGTAGGAATGAGCCCAGGAAAATAAACTGGTCCATGGAAAAAGTAAGGAAACATCTTCACAACTTGGTGCCTGGGCTGCTGAAGTGCTCCTGACTCAAAACACACTGAAAAGACACAGCCCATCCAGGGGTCTGTACACAAAAGGTGCTTAATCCTCCTCCCAAACATCAGCTCTGGTTTTCAAACACTAGAGAGTTTCTTACCTTCACTCGCCACTTTCGAAACATCTCCTTTGGAAAGAAACTTCAACATTTTCTTCAGAACCTTCTTGTGAGATTTGGAGGCCTGAAAATGCAAAGCCTGGCACCTGAAAAAAATGAAAAATCACGAACATTTATTTTGTGGAAGTTTAAAAAAAAATTGTTAAGGAGCCAATAAAAAAATTACACTGCATATGGAATTCTAATTTATTTCTGAAGCTCCCCTATATTAAGTGATCAAATCAAAAAATCACTAAAATGTGAGTGAAAGCCCCTCTTACTTGGGCTACTAAGGCAGTGTTTGTGGGTTACAGACAAGGTTCTTTACAGGAAAATATCCCAGAGATGCTGATGTCCCTATGCACAAACCCAACAGTGCATACTTACTATTGCAAGCATCACTAGAAGCACATAAACTTTTCAAGTATGATGTATTTCAAGCCATAAACACAAATGGTGGAACACATTGTCTGTATTTTGAGCTTCTTACCTTATTGTGTACTGAGGGCAACACGTTTGATTCATGATAGGTTTGTAGACGTATTTTCCACTTCTGAAAATAGTAATAAATATGTATTGATTTTTTTGTTGTTTATATTAAAAAAGTAAATGGAAGAAGAACCTTTTTTACTAAATATTAAAATCATATCAAAGTATTACATGATGAGTAACGAAAGTCAAGAAGTAACTTCTTCAGCTCTTTGCTGCTATACTACATTGTTATCCTTCCAAAATCATTAAATCTTTTCCTGTCTGACAGTGTCACATTACAAAGAGTCCCAGAGCACTGGACAAATTGTTTTATTTCAATTTTAATGTAAACCAGCTAACTGTTTTCAGAGATCTTAATTTTAAATGTGGATTCGAAGCTGTACTTAAACTGACAACATGGCTTTGTATTTTCTCTCTCAATTTACCTTCGCCATCCTCTGTCTATGAGATCCTGGTAATCTTGAACTGTCATCGAATGTGCCCACATACCTGAAATAAATAAAACAGCAGCACTTGACTGACACCATCTGGACTTTAAAATGCAAGTTCTGCAGAACTGGCTGGAGCAGCTCTGCTACTGAGACAGGCTGGGAGACCTGGGAGCCCCTTCCAGTGCACAGAAGGGCTCCAGGAGAGCTGGAGAGGGACTTTGGATAAGGGCATGGAGGGAATGCCTCCCACTGCCAGAGGGCAGGGTTAGATGGGATATTGGAAGGAGTTCTTGGCTGTGAGGGTGGTGATGCCCTGGCACAGGTTACCCAGAGAAGCTGTGGCTGCCCCTGGATCCCTGGAAGTGTCCAAGGCCAGGCTGGATGGGGCTTGGAGCAACCTGGGCTGGTGGAAGGTGTCCCTGCCCGTGGGACCGGGTGACCTTTAAATTCCCTTCCAACTCAAACCATCCTGTGATTCTGCGATTACTGTAAATCTGAGGGTATATATAGACATCTTTCAAGGGTTTGGCATATTCGTTTATATCACGATTACTGATTTCAGCAGCCACATTACGTGTAAAAAACCCCAAACCCAGCACAAATCTTGGGATGCAAATCAACTACTGTACAAGCGCAAAGTTCACCTCTCCCTCTCCTTCCTTAGCCCGAAATAACCCAGGAAAACAACATAAAATCGCTGCTTAATTATGTTAAGACCAGTTGGAAGCACTGGGCGGTCAGAGCAGCTGTTTGCTCCGGGCAAGGTGGGCAGTGGTGCCGCCGAGCCGCCGCCTTCCCCCGCCGCTCTCCCCCGGCCCCTTCCCCGCCGCCAGCGCCCGGCCGGCCGGCCCCCACCCCCGCCCGCGGCTCTCCCCGCGCCGCCCGCACCGTGCGACAGGTTGCCGGTGTCGCTCCTGCAGTATCCGCAGCGGTAGCCATCCTCCCCGCCGAAGAACTCCACGATGCTCGGGGAGCCGCCGCCCGCCGCCATCCCCGCCCGCCTCAGGGCAGCGCCCCGGGCTGCCCGGAAACGCCGCCCGCCGCCATCTTGGCTGCTGGCAGCGCGCGGGCGGCGCGCGCAGGAAGCGGCGGCGCCGCCATGTTCCCCCCGGGCAGGGGCGGCGGGGTTCCCCTCAGCGCTGAGGGACCCCCGGGACACCCCCACACACACCCCCCCGGGATCCCCCCGGAGCCCCGGCCCCGCTCACCCGCCGACACCTTGCCCCGCTCCGAGCCGCAGTAGCCGCAGGTGCGCCCCTCCTTCCAGCCCCTGTACTCCACCACGGCGGCGGGCATGGCGCCGGCCGCCTCGCAGCGCCCCCGCCCGGGCCGGGCCCGCGCCGCCCCTCAGGGCAGGGTTGGCAGCACAACGGCTCGGCTCAGCTCGGCTCGGCCCGGCCGGGATGCTCCAACCCCCTTTCCCTCGCGGCCTGACCGGTTTCTCACTCCTACTCTCAACAATTTCCCAGATCGCTCAGTACCCGGCTGCTGCAGCGGGATAAAAGGATGGAAGAAATAATCGCATCGCCGTTTGCTGTAAGCCTCAGTTTGGACAATATAACTCTTGTCAGGTTTTGTCTTTTCCGAAATTTTTATTTTAGAAAATTAATTTTAATTACTTGAAATTCTGAAATCCAAACTGTAGTTTGAAGTGCAAATCTAGGGACTCAAAAAGAATGTAAAACCTTGCACACCGCTCTACTTTTCACTTTTCTGTAACTCCAGAGGCAGTGCTCCCCCACAGAGCATTTTCTGGAAAGGGAGATAGACTTTATTCATTTTTTAACAAAATAATATTGTGGTCCAATAGAGCTTAGGTCCTGCTTAAGTTACCAACCAAACACAGGTGGAGTTTGGAAAAAACAAAAAAAAAAAGAGGGGAATTGCTATCTGTCATTAGGACCAAATTTCCAAACTCAAACCTTTATTTCCAGAACAGCAAGAACACTTATCAATGTCTCCTGCAACACCCAAAATCATGTGGATTAGCAAGATTATCCCAGCAGGGATGGGTAACTGTGTAAATTCTACGTGTTGCTGCAGCTGGGGAGAGACAAGGGAGGAAGGAAGGGACACGGTGTTTCCTTATTATATAACCTAGCGAGTGTCAGTGTATATATAGAGTAGTAAACTAAGCCAGAATTAATAGAGACTACATATTAATAACCCTGTGACAAGTCTAAACTTCTCAGGTTGCCCAGAGAAGCTGTGGCTGCCCCATCCCTGGGAGTGTCCAAGGCCAGGTTGGAGCAGCCTGGGCTAATGGAAGGTGTCCCTGCCCATGGCAGAGGGGTGGAATGAGATGAGCTTTAAAGGCCCCCTCCCACCCAAACCGTTCCATGATTCTGAACAAAGCAGCTTATACGGTGTTGAGATGTTCTGATAAGAATAAAATTTATTTTACAATATATACATATAAAACAATTTTCTGGGGAAAACATTCTGAAGTGTTTTCTTTAAGGCACCTAGGGGGAGAGAAAAAGAAAACAATAGACAATATGCAATAAAATTTTTGGAACTTACAAAATGACTGTGACAGTAAGAGAATTCAGTCCTATCACTGAAAGAATTTTAGGGAATTTAGGAACAGTCTGGTTCCCTCTAAGTCCTTCTTCACACTACTTGTATTAACAACATCAGCTGTCACTAAGTTAAAAAAACAAACAGAAAAACTAAGTTATGATTCTTCCCAACATTGCATTCCAAGTATGAAGTTCCAAAAATTAACTCAAGTCTATCACTGAACTGACCATCAGACGTAAAAATAAAGGTTTTTTTCCCCAGGGTAATTACAGCACACAAGACTAGATTACATTTTGTTCCATGAAGAGAGCAAGAAGACAGCAATGTTCCAATATTACAGGCACCCTGATTACAGTTCTACATTTTTAAGTCCCACATAGTTTCCCTGCAGTTCTTCCAGGTGCATAAGGAACTCATGCACTGGATCCTTACTGGGTTTGATTTATTAAAAGAACTTACTTGAAAAATTATTATGTCTCCATTTCCTCTTCAGTGCTCTGAAAAGGAGGGCTTATCATGGCTTCTGTTATTTCAAATGCTTCAATGATCTCCTGGTTAGAGACGACAGCAGTCAGTCACAAGAGCTGGACTATTTTAATTTAATTACCAAATTAAATAATGACATTTCTGACACTAAAGCGCCATTTCAAATTATTATGTTTCTCCTGCATATTCCGAGTGAGGGACAAAGAAGAAGAGCTGTACAGGCTCAAAACTACTTTTTGTCTTCTAAGGTTTACTACAAACAGCAAAATAGTGGGGAAGAATAATGGGAACACCTCCTGAGAGCATGAGCAGCCCAGCTCTTTGGATGCATTCCTGCATTTAAGGTAAGAGGAACTAATGCAAAGTATCAAAAGGTCTCTGTGGTACCTTCCATTCTTCCTGGGTCAGAGACATGACAAGTTGTTCCCGTGCTCCCGGTCCCCGGTTGATCTCCCCTACCTTCCTGGATTTTGTAGGCTCTGATCAAAATAACAGTATTTTCAGTATTTACACTTGCAAAGCCAGTTTTCCTCCAGGAACACAAAAAGCTCCACAAAAATCAAATAAATTCCTCGTGTTCCACCCAGTTAATAGCCTGCAATGCTTAAGAGATTGCCTTTATCTCAGCCTGTCAATATTTAGGAACTAATGTTTTTCAGAGTCCCAGAAAGACATAAGTATTTCATTCCTTATGAAATCCCACCAAAGTCTCAACCCCATTGACATCCTGTGGGAATGAAAGCCAAAGACCTCGTGTAGCATGGAATTTCCTTTCCAACTGTTCTGTAGCTGCAGCAGTTCCCAACCCAACAGAGGCAACAGAGGCTTCTTGCACACAAAAAATACTTTAGCAAAAATGTACCTTGAAAGGTAATAATCTTTGGTTTCTTTTAATAGAATTAATTTGTATAAATCAGCACAATGGTCTTTTTTCATATATTGGTATTTAAAAACACTCAATTCTTTCAGCCCCTCATAAATCTCTTCATGCCTTCAATTACGTTCCCAGCTAAACATCAACCTGAAACTTTGTGAACATGTAACATGTAATGTTGTAGCAAAAAACAATTAGGGTCTTTTAAAGCTAGCTTTTACCTATTATTGGCAGTTTATCATTATCCAGTTTTACTTCTGCAAGACCATCCTAAAAGACAGTGGGATTTAAAGTTTCAGAAGTTAGAGGTATCCAGTTAGGATAATGCACTGAGATTTCGTGTTTTTACTTACTACATAATCATAAACAGGTACATATATTGATAAAGAATCTTCATTGGCATAACAAACATGAGGAAATATTTAAATATAGCACTTATTAATGAAGAATGCAGCCCATATAGAACAGTGGCTAACTGGGATTATGAAAACTTTGCTTCATTAAAATCATTATTATTCATTAAATACACTTGAGATAACCCTTCATAATCACATCACTATTCATTATAAACCTGAATTTAGTCAGAATATCTTCGTCAGTTTTGGTATTTTAAAATTAATTTTATTTATTAGACAAACTAAATACAATTTCAAGTGCAAATCTATGCATTCAAAAAGAATATAAACCCCTGCACTAACATACTCTTCTACAACCTCAATAACTCTTCTGTACTCTGTGATTACTTTCTTATATCTCAAGGGTAAGCCAGAATCTTTTCTGAAAAGCATATTGACAGCAAAATTTCACTATTGTTGGTAAATTGATTGCAGCAGAAAAATCGAAGAAAAAAATTAGCCTGTCAATTCTGTTTTCTCTTTTATTCAATTACCAAAATATCACGGGCTGTTTGTAGCAAATAAATCGGTATTCCTAATATTTAAAACCTAACTTTTCTATCTTGAAGACATAAAATGAACAAATCAGGATGTCCAGATAACTCCAATATCTAAAGTGAGACTTCAAGGACGTACCAAGCCTTACCCTTATGAGGAAGGACACGTGAAACATGTTTTCCACAGTGCGTGCAAAGGAGTTTGGATCAATCACAAAATCGAAGAAGGAAATGGGGGTATCAGCTGGAGATGCAAAAATGGCTTTGTTAAAACAAACAAACAGGTGGCAGACGTGGAGTTAAAAGACGTAAAACAAAGAGAGACAGTGCTCCTTTCAAAACCCAACAGAATGTTTGTCAATTTAGTTAACAATGCTGAATTCCCTGCTGCCTGCAAAAGAAACACATCTATAGAGTTTATTATTTTCTTCCATCTTTTCCCCCATGCAGATCCATAAGCAGGGATTATTTGGTTGCCTTCTAAGAAGTGGCAGGCTCTACTCAGGGGGAGAGGATTCACATTTACTCTGCAGCCAAACAGCCACCAACGAGTGTTCATAAAAAATCCATAGTTGGTAGATGTGCTTCTATATTAAGATTTCTACTTGCAAATTTCACCTCATTTTGGCTCTGCAGTTTAACCACTCCCAACTGTAAAAACCCGTGAATATTCATTTTCTCCAATTCATGCTTAATTTCCTCATACTTACGATCACTTTCAAAAAGAGTCTGCAGTATTCCCAAAATCCTCTCTACTTCTCTTTCTGTAGCTTCCTCATGAGACTCCTCCATTTTTTTTAACTGGGAAAAAGCAACAGAGATTCACCTCAAATAACCACTGTTGTATTATGGGAATATGCAAAGGGCCTTTTATGAACACAGAACATAAAAGTTGAATTTTTCTCCCTACGTGCACCATCATAAACACACTTGTGCAAACATGAGACAACTTCCTAAGAGCTTTAGGGTTTAGGTCCCATCTTAAAATATCAAACTGAAAGGCTACACAGTTTGTAATTACAAAACCCAAACCGACATGAACAGAAAGCTCGAGAAGTCACGAGTAATAACTATGCCAGAACAAGTGGTTAATAAAGATAACGCTTCACAAACCTGAGTGGGCATTATCTGTTTTGCTTCTCCTCTTGAAGCCTTTTTCTGCCTCTCAATCCGTTGCTTTGCTACAGGAGGTTCAGACTTGAAAGATCCCAACCTAACAGAAATACAAAGAACATGTCCATGGAAATCTGGTTTACACTGCATGCTTAGAAATCTAAGCACTGAGCAGTGGATCTCCTGAGAAAAGTGTAAAGTAATGACTGATACCTAAAGTTCATCACATTCAGAGATTTCTGGAAAGAACCACCCCCAAGAGTTGCTCCCAATATATTGGCAGCCTCATACCAGAACATGTAGAATATTTGATGCAATTATTCCAACTTTCTTTTTGGACTGAAGAATTCCAATCTACTTCCTTCTCATTTTGCAAATGTTCACACATCCTCCATCAAAAGAAGCCCATCTTTACTGAGAATATCAAAATGCAACTAAGGAGCAAACCAAGTCTTTTGTGCAGTCAGTTTTGTCTTAAGATCACAAAAGCAACTGTAAAATAGAGGTTAAGAGCTTAGAGCTTGAAAGTGCAAACCTAAGTTTCAAATATCTCAATTACCTATCCAACAGTAAATATCAGATATTGTAGGATCAAATTATGACATTCAGCAACTTTCTTACAATTACAGTGCTAATTATCAGAGGGTGGAACAAGTGTAAAAGCACAGACAACTGAATAATATTCTATCAGCTCTGGTCATTTAATTTAATACTGCTGGTCATTTCCCTGAACTAGGCTCTGCTACTGGAGGCTGACTTTTTAAGAGATTTAAACTCAAGTGTTGTCTATAAGCCAGGTGATTCAGGGTCAGCTAAACAGGCTCCTACTAAATGTGTTGCCTACACCTAAGGGGAGGTGAGGCTGATTCTACATTCTGGCCACTGGCCAGAAATCAGGATATTTCTTCTAAAGGCAGAGCCAGAAAGCAAGACTCTAAAAGACAACCCATTAACACAGATGTACAAGAACAACTGTCAGTCTCTTTGTGTTAATACAATCATCAGGTAGAAGATACAGACCTCCCTGGACTGACATTCTGTACCTGTCTGAGAAAGAACAAAGAAAAAAAAAAAAACAACCAACCAACCAAAAAGGCTTCTGTATTCGTGATTCTGGCTGCAGCTTGTTCAGGGAGAGAATGACCAGGGAAGAGTCAGCTTCCAGAGGAAAGAGGATTTCAGGAATACCTTGCTAGTGATATTTTGTAGCCAAATCAAAAACAAAGCAAGAAATATTATCAAGTATTTTGGAGATGAGGAGTTCACTGCACCAGAAGAGCAGAGATCACACAGAAGTCGTTGCTGACACTCTGCTGTGACCTCAGATTAAACTCTATTCCAGCCCAGGGCATTAAAGATAAGACTCCATTAAGGCCATTCCCTTGTGCTGCAGTATTATATATAAACAGTATTGCCTTAAAGGAACTTACATATAGTGAAAAGTAGGTGCTCTTTTGAAGTACTTCAGTGCTTCTTCTCCCACTTTCCGCCAGGCATCGTGAGGTAAAAAACCACCAGGTTCATGGTCATTTTCTCCTACTTGCGTGCGATTTATACCCATGAGGGTCAGCTACAAAAGAGAAAAAGCTGCAGTGAAAATTCACTTCAACCAGGAGGACACACTCATGGTGAAACACTGTATTGTGGTGTTTGCCTGATAGATTAATATTTAATATCACTGTGTAAGGACTTTCCTGAAGATACTGTGAAAACAGATAAACACCCACACACTTGTGTTCAGCCGAGGAAAAAGAGCCAGAGGTAAATAAAACTGCTTAGATTCCACCAAATTTTCGATGATGTATGAAGTAGCAGAGCATTACTTAAATTGCACTAGAGAGCTCAGACATCTCACAGTTTCTGAACACCTCACTGTCCCAGGAAGTTCAGCCCCTCAAACACCATAGAACAACTTATTTGGCCTATTCCTGCATCCACCAGTCAGACTAACCCAGGAAAAACTTCAACAACACAACTGAACTAGATGGGTTTTTATACTGTAGAGCTCTAGACCTGACCAAAGACTCAGATTCCTTACTGATCTGCTGTAACACAAGGGAAAATTTTCAAGGAGGAAAAAACCCAACAGCCTGCTTGAAAGCTGTTCTGAACCAGCTCTTCCCAACTTACCAAGTCTTCCGCAAACATTGCTGAGTCAAACGATGTCATCTCAGAGTGTAACTCATTGGCCTTCTCCTTGCCTAGATTGGATGCCAAGACAAGGAACTGGGCATCCAGCGCAGCCTCTCGTGCACGGCAAACTGTCACAGAAAAGACTTTATGCTACTAATGGGAAATTGTCTAAAACACAGTAATAAAAGCCAGCATAGGGTCTATCCTGGCATTAGAGCTTTGTAAATCACTTTATTACAACGACCTCTTACACAGCTATTTACATAATCCTTATAATAATATTTCCATTAAAAAAGGAGAGAGAGTAGGAGTGACACCAACAAAGAAGAAATGCATTTTTATCAAAGTGTTTCCCACTTCTCCAAGTGAAATGAGCCCCTCTACACTGATATCTTTTATGTGTACTACTTCTATACATTGTCAAAATAAAGCAAGGAGTGTTTCTAAGTGCAAATAAACAGCAATATTTATTTTCTCATATCAGCTTACCCAAACAATCTTCAACTAAATATATCTATTTTAAATTATATAAAACTTCTGATGAAGTACTTGGACTTCAACTCTCTTGTTTAAAAGGCATCATCATCTCACACTTGGCCAAACACCTTGAATAAAGAGCACAGAATTTGTTTTACCTTTCTCAAACAGTTTATCAGCTTCTTCCAAAGCTTCTGTCAGCCTGTTGCTTTTTGAACTCAGCATCTCCTCACGATTTTCTGGGAGGTAAAAGACACATATGAAATCCTAAATTATTGAAACACAGAAGCACTGAGAAATACTGCACTTGTTTGACCCTGACACCTGAGGCCAAGTGCCCACAAAGCTCTATCACTCCCCTCCTCAACTGGACAGGGGAGAGAAAATACAACAAAAGGCTCACAGGCCGACATAAGAGCAGACAGAGATCGATCCCTCAGCAGTTACTGTAATGGGCAAAACAGGCTCAGCTTGGGGAAATTAGTGAAATTTATTACCAATCAGAATCAGAGCAGGATAAAACGAATCTTGAAAACACCTTCCTGGGCTTCACTTTATTCCAGATTCTCTACCTCCTTCCCTCCAATGGTACAGGTGGGAAATGGAGGTTACAGTCAGTTCAGCACATGTTGTTTCTGCCACTGGTTCATCCTTAGAGAGGATCATCCCTTCTTCCCTTACTCCAGTGTGGGGTCATTCCCACGGGAGACAGTGCTCCACCAGCTTCTCCAGCGTGAGTCCATCCCATGGGAACAGTTCTTCACAAACTGCCTCAGCAGTGTGTGGGTCCCTTTCCATAGGGTGCAGTCCTTCAGGAACAGCCAGCAGCTCTGTCCCTGCAGAGACTCTTCTCTCCACGGGTCCCTTCCACGACCCTGCTCCAGCGTAGGGTCCTGCCCGTGCTGCGGGTGGGTCTCTGCTCCCCTGTGGCCCTCCCTGGGTTGCAGGGGCACAGCTGCCTCCCCATGGGCTGCCGGAGAACCTCAGCACCTCCTGCCCCTCCTTCTGCACAGCTGCTCCTCTCTTCTCTGGTCACAATTACTTTTGCACAATTATCTTTTTTCCCCTCTTAAATATGCTATCCCAGAGGTGTTACTGTGCTCACTGATGGGCTCAGCCTTGGCCAGTGGCAGGTCCCTCTTGGCTCTGTGGACACAGGGGAAGTGTCTGGCAGCTTCTCAGATCCGCAGCCCCTCTGCCACCAAACCCTGGCCATACAAACCCAACACAAACACATGCTCACAACCTAATCAAAACTGGCTAATTCGTTCCCATCATACACACAAAAATACAGACTATATAGCACATTAATTCCAGGATGATACAGGCTCCGTCTTTATTAATGCTTATGCATTAACTAAGACTGAAGCAGCAATTTTCCTTTTACTTCAGTGGCGTAAGATTTATATGGTTGAATATCTTTTAATAGGGATGGCTGCCCCATCCCTGGAAGTGTCCAGGGCCAGGTAGGACGGCGCTTGGAGCAACCTAGGACCGTGGAAGGTGTTCCTGCACACGGCAGGGGGTGGAACGAGATGAGCTTTAAGCTCCCTTCCAACCACTCCGTGCTGCTGTCACTCCATACAAACGCCGATCCGAGCACAAACCCAGAGCATCAGCCGCCCAAGGCACCCGGAGTTCCCCACAGCCGCAGGACCCTCCCGGAGCGCTCCCGGCCCGCTGCCCGCCTTACGCTGCACGCTGGAGATGAGCTCCCGGTACTGCCTGCGGATCGACCTGTTGTGCTCGTTGTCGCCGCCGTCGCCGATCTTCAGCTGCCGGACTCGCTCGCTCGCCTCCTCCTCCGTGTCCTCGGCGGGGGACGGCGAGCGCGGCAGGCCCGCCGGCCCGTCCCGGGAGGTGGAGGGCCGCGGGAGGCGGCCCCGGCCCTGGGGGGAGTCGCCGCTGCCCGGCGCCGCATCGCGGCCCCGGAGCCGAGCGGCCGCGGGGCCCGTGCCCGACCTGCCGGGGCCGTGCCCGGGGCGGCCCCGCCTGACGGGCATGGCCGAGCCTCGGCCCGCACGGCGAGTCTGCACCGCCCGGGCTCCGACCGCGACCTTCCGCCTGCGCTGCCGGTGTGGCCTGGGCTGCGCAGTGCGCTGCTGAGCAGGCTGGGCTGGGCTGGGCTGGGCCGCGCTGCCCCTTCCCCGGCCGGGCCGCGGGGCTGTCCCCGCCGCGCTCACCCGCGGAGCGGCCCCAAAACCGCCGCCTGCAACGAGCGGCCCGCGAGCAGCGCCCGCCGCGATCCCCGCACGATCCCCGGCACGGCAGGAACGGCTCGGCCCGGGCGGGACCGCCCGCAGCGGGAGCGGAGTCGCCGCCGCCTCCGGAGGGCGCTGCGGGCGCGGCAGAGCCGCGGTGCGGGAGGGAGCGGGGACAGCCATCCCCGAGCGGCACCGGAGGGAAACGGAGAGTTAAAGGGCTGCTGAGCGCCTGTAATTCACGTATCTATATATGTTTGTGTCCATAGAAATGGCCGCGTTACTCACTGAGCAGGGATCTGGGCTCTGGCAAATGAAATAAATGATGGAGTCATAGGATGGTTTGGGTGGGAAGGAACACTTGAAGATCATCTAGTTATAATCATAGAATCATCAGGGGTGGAAGAGACCGTCAGCATCATCCAGTCCAACCAAACACCCAGCACTTCCACTGTAACCTCTAAAACACTAAACCACCTACCTCCTCTGAAACACCTCCTGGGACGGTGACCCCACTGCCTCCCTGGGCAACCTGTTCCAGTGCCTGACCACCCAAACAATGGCAAATTTTTTTTATAGATATCGAATCCGAATCTCTCCTATCTCAGCTGGAGGCCATTTCCTCTGGTTCTCCCTTTCGGGGAGTTGTAGAGAGCAATGAGGTTCCCCTTAAGCCTCTTTTTTTTTTTTTTTTTTTTTTTTTTTTTTTTTTTTTTTTTGAGACTTAACAAAGCCAGCTCCCTCAGCTGTTCCTCATAAGACAAGTTTTCTAGACCTTTTCACTTTTCTACACTTTTCATCATGTTCCTGTGACATGGCATCCTGCTGACCATTATTTTCTCAGGAAAACATGAGCAAACTCTTCAGTTAGGTGATTTTCAAACAGTGTAACAGCTGGAAGCCAGAAGCAGCATCATGCAACCAGAATGCTCTGTCTCCTATACCATTAACTCTGTTTAAGCATTATGTTATTTATCTGAAAATTAATTTACAACACATGAAATATCACCTCCCATGCCCCAGACCTCACCTGCCAAAATAAAGCCATTGCCTTTCAGCTTTAAGCTGAAATCACAACACTCACCTTCAGAAGAAGGGGAAATACAGGGGAATATTGTATAAAACTACCCTCTATTAATTAATTAATTAAGGTATATAGACTTTCTCCTCTCAGTGAGTCCAGGTGTCAGGATCCAAATAAAGGCTTAACAAGTGTGAGTTACAATTTTTTTACTATCATCTGACTATGCTTAATCTGGACTAAACATTTTGCAGTATTGCCAGGCATCCCTCTGCATTTTTGTTTGGGGTGTTCTGCTTTTCCAGATGATCAGATTTCTGCTGTCCTGGCTATTCTTGTGTATCTATGTCAATTGTTTATTGTCAACAGGGAGAATGGTAAGTGAAGAAAATGGCCTACGTTACAGTTCACTGTAAGATTTTCAAGTTGTCTTTACTCACCCAGCCTGTTTTTATGTCTGATGCTCACTCAGTTTTCATCCATTCACATACATAAACCCTTATTCTCGTGCGTGGTAACACAGGACTTGCTGCCCAGTGATGGCTGTTCCTGACATAAAGTTAATCCTGGTGATCCCAAGCGGGGCCTGAACTAATTGAAAACACCAGAAACAAAACAGCTGAGGTACTTGGCATTCAGCTGCCAGCTCTGCAAGCAAACACAGATGAGGGGAAATACTTTTAATGAGTGCAACTAAATTAAAAAATTTGTTTTAGCAATGTGGAAGTTTAAGTTTGTGTACATGGTTCTTGCAGGAACTTCCATTTTTGTATTTACAGATAATGCTGTGCGAGGTAAGAATTTGGCACCAGATATTCTCTCAGCAGTGTGGATTAGGTTACAACCCATCACATCACAGCAGACATTGTACCAATCTAAGAAGGTATTTTCAGAGGAATATGAAAGAAAAATTATTAATAGAATTATGAAAAAAGCTGGGGCCCAATTTGGTGGTGTGTCAAGGAAAAAACTCTGGCAGGATCAAACCCTTTTTGGCACCAGAAACGCTTTCTTTTGGACTTGGAAGGATTCATGAAGTGAAAAATTGACACCAGGTTGCTACAACAATGTGTGGAAGTCAGGCTGCTGGACACTGAAAAGCTGAAAACCTTCTGCTTTTTCCCTACAATCAAAGAGCAATTTAGAAAAATAAAATAAAATAAAATAAATCTTTGCAAGAAGGAGCAGGAAATATATACATAAATCAGTGATGCCTCGGAGTGGAGAATAACCAGACAGCTGCAGCCTTGGTGGCCCATCCAGTACATTTTGAATGAAGGAACAAAAAAATTAAAAGCAAATGAAGAACAATGTCAGAGTTTTGCAAAAGCAAAGAGCCAATTAGTGCTCTAAAGAGTTGTGCCCCTCTTTTACATAACTGCATGGCAATTTTTTTGGACATTGACATTTTAATATGCTGATAATTTCTGTATTCACAGAAAATTCATAAATTCACTTTTCTTCATGGCAATAGCTAGAAATTATCACCTGTTAGACATTGCCAACACCACGTAAACAACTGACTTAAACCTGAGCACTTCTGTGTCAGGTTTAATCCTAGCACAGCAATCATTTTTATATCTTGTGCTGATGTGGATACATTTTTATTGCATGTGTTCCAAGGCCTAGAACTCACGACCTGTTATGAAAGAAATATTTTTTTCCTCTCTGAAATAGCGTATTCCAAGGGAGGATTTTCCAAAAGTACCACGGAACTGAAAACATGCTCTACTTAAGAGAAAATTCTGTGATTAGTGAGGGTTTCCTATCCCAGTGACATGTGCTTTGGGGTTTGTAGTCAAACCTGTGCTGAAGTGGCATGTTTTTTTTTTTTTTTTCTGAAAGTCTCACACGTGTAACACTCTGACTTCAACCACTACATCCAAACAGGTGGGCTGCAAGTTCCATCTTATCCATGGTGGGAACAGCCGAGCTGCATTCCCTCTTTTCCGGCCGTGTGGGCAAAGGAAAACTGAACCCAGGCAAAGGGGTGAAGAATGGAATGGAGGCCGAAGATTTTCCTTCTCTCCATCCTGCCAGGTAACCTGCTGGCATTCCCAGACTTGGAATGTTTATTCTGAACTTCCAGCAAAGCATTCCTTGTGAAATAGGTGGGGCAGTGGTGACTGGCAGTGCAAGGCACCTGTCAATTTTAGCCCTGCTTGTGTTTACATACATTTGGTCACTGATTCATTTTCCCAGCCTTTGCTTACTAAGTCAGGTGAGAGAGACGGCCCTGATACTTCACAGTTACAGAGTGAAAGAATTCCACTTGCACTGGTATAATATGGAACTTGTCTCACTGCCTTAAGCAAACCATACACCACCCCCAGCAGTGACAACAAGCTGCACCCAGAGTACAGGACCTGCCTCGTGCTCTCCCCATCCAGCAACTGAGAATTCCTGCGAGGAACTGATGTGTCACAGCCCCACAGCTCGCTGGGTCGGATTCCTTGCACCTCGTAGCTACCCGGCATAGTGTTCTCAAACATCAGCCAATTCACATTAATAGAACACTTTCATGTGATCCGGGGAGAAAGGGGATCCACACACCAGCCAGGAGGGAAGGAGTGCAGAGGGTTGTATAAATCAGGGACAGAGTGGTGCATTTTCGGTCAAGGGGAAAATTGGGTAAGTAATTTTTTTCATTAGTTCTTTAAATTTAAAACTGTCTAGACGCAGAACTGTTTGCTAATTATGTTTTAGACGCTACAGAAAGGCAAAGGGAGTGTCTTTCAAAAGGAAAGGATTTTTTTCCTCTGTACCATTAAAAAACAGTGTCTCCTTTGAGGTTCTACAGTTTTCTGATCTCTTGTATAACTTGTTTTACAATCCACATACCCTATGTAGTACGTCTGCAGGATGATGTCTAGTTACTCAGTATCTTTCTGAGACCAAGGGACTGATTGTTAAATGTGCATGTCCTAAAATAGCCATTTTAAAAACATGTTACGACATTACAGACTGTAATAACTATCTGCAAAATGCTGGAGCTTTTAAACGTGGCTCTCTTCCACTGTTGTTCTATTTTTTTTATTTTTTTTATTTTCAGAAATGGTTCTAAGGGTTTGTTTCAGAAATGACTGCTTGTTGTTTTTAAGTTGCCATGTAACACCAAGAACGTGGTTTTTCTCATGCAGAATCTCAGGGATAAAATGAGCTGGCTGGTCACTGTGCAGATGCTGAACAGTGATTTTAAGTGAGAACTGGCTGTGATGTTTCCCCCTCTCGTGCACAGCGAGGTTTCCTTCAGGCTCTAAAACACAACACTGAACAGCTGTAGGTGCAGTTTTGCCTCAGCTGACCCAAAACTCATACAGATCTTCAGGTAGTTGAAGTCACTTTTAGTCCTGCCCACTAGGAGGACTAATTAGATCAAAATAATACTTCACTAGTTTGAGACTAGCAAGGATTTGATTATGTTATTTTTTTAAACATTGATGGCATGATATTGAAACCTGTTGTCAACAGATAAGTCTGTGGCCACTTCAGTTATTTCTGGATTTCATTATTTGGAGTTTATATCACCACAGTGATTTGGAAACTGTTTTGCAAGTAACTACCATAAAAAAAATCTTGAGGAAGAAAATAACTTTATTGACAGGATGACAGTGGCAGGCTTGTTCCTATCTGTTATTTCCTACAAAATCTGATCTTATCCAAAAAATAGAGTGCTTATAGCTTGAATTTTTTCCTCATGATTCAGCTCTTCAGGATCAAGCTGCTCATTGCCTAGGAGAAGACCTTTTTCCCTTTACACAGGCCAAGAGGTGGGTTAGAAACCTGCTATACGTGTCAGAGTTTAAAAAAAATTCCATCCCTTTATGTAAAAAAACTTTTCAATTATAGATTGAAAGATTCATTAGGTAGACGTTAATTCACGGAATCCATAAATCCATAAACCTTAAAGGATTTTGGAAAGGGGGAAAAAAGGGATAGACACCCGTTCAAATAAAATAAATGACCCCAGTTCCAGTGTTGTGTTTCCCCCTTATCCAAAATAAAAAATAAAAAAAAATCATTTACACCGTAAATTGCTTACCAGTTATTTTGGTGGGGCTTGATACAAATAAAGCAGCATAGCAATAGAAGCAATAGTTTGGAGAGCTTCCAGAGTAGGCAGCAAGAGGGAATGACATCTCTGGGCAGGTTCAGGGTGTGACATCAGCAGGCTGGGGAAGGGTCCCTGCCTTCATTGGCAGCTCCCATTCAGCTGCACGGAAGAAATGAAGGATATCGAGTATATTCCTTTCTTACCACTTGAAGTTCCCTTGTGGTAGTATCAGAGAATGGTTTTATGGCAGTGTTTGGGAATGATTGACCTGTAACAACCGGTAATCAGTGCTGAGCAGCTTCTTTCAGTGAGGAAAGCCAAATTCAGCTTTCACACTGCCCATGGGCCTTTTCTCTGGAAAGATGGGCCTTCATTCTAGGGCAGGTGGGAGCCACTACACAGGCTGCAGAAAACTCTCAGGTTTTCAGTGTTTCCTGATGCTGGTGGAATAACATTTATCATTTATGGAAGCCCCTTAAGTCCATAACAAGTCTGAGAAGAGTAAAATTTTACCCTACATCTATGATCTAAAGCTCAGTGAATGGCTTACATTATGTTAATTTATTCCACATTCATTTGCAGAAACTAATGGTTTGAAGAGTTGCTCTGCTGACAGCCAGGAATAAGAGCAGAGCCATCACAGACTGTAGTTTTTATTTTTCTTGACATAATCCTTTTAAAGTGCTGTGTTCTAAAAATCTCACTGGGAAGCAAAGTTTGATTTAAGTCCTGTATGTTTGCATTAGAAGCTCTTGGATGCAGGATACTGTGAAAATATAGCAGTTGGTCAAGATCCATCTACAGAATGTACAAGCCTCAGCAAGCTTGACAAAATACTGAACTAGATAGTCTTGCCAAATTAAATTTGTCATTAAATGCTAGTTGGGACTTGACAGACTCATTTACTTCCCTGGTTTCCCAGCTAGCATTTGATCCAGCTTGCTCTCTTTGGTTCTTGGTCAAGCCCAAGGCTCAGCCAGCTCCTTGCAGATGGATTGGGAAGTGTTTATTTGCCCCACGTGTAAACAGTAGAGTGCTGTGGGGAGTGTTTGTAGGGCTGGAATGGGACTGCACAGAAATTAAAGGTAAGAATGATTTATTTTATTACCTAGATGAAATCTGCTGAGTGTAAGCCATCAGAAAAGATTTCCTGGCTCACAGCGACCTGACTGGGTGTGCGGTGCAAACGTGATGTGACGGATGGAGTGCTAATATTTTGGGTTTGTGTGAACAGCTGCCATATTTTCAACAGGAATATTTTAGAAGGGAACAAGAGCAGTGTAACTGTGAGTGAGGAAACAGGACCACAGGATAATCCTCCTGTAAACAGTGAAAGAACACAGAAAACTCTGTTACTAGACTAGCACTGTAGGTGTTTCTGCAGAATAGCTCTGACTGAGGAACTGATCAATTTAGACAAAAGAGCAGATATTTTCAGAGGAATTCTCTGGTAAATGTGATTTCCAGAGCATTTTGCCCCATTCCCAAAATGTGTTTCCTCCAGCAGACCTGAATAAATCCGTTAATTTTCTAGAGACACTAAAATTGAGGAGGTCAGTTCTGTTTTCTCTGTTTCTACGAAGTGTCAGCCAAACAGCACCATTTCTGTGCACTGAAGATCTGGTGTCAGGTTTTCACTCACCCCCCCCAAAAGAGGCAGAGAGGATGTGTGGAGATTTCTGGAGCACAGATAATTTTTGATGTTGACAAACTGACGTCGTGAGCAACTCCTGGTTGAAGCCAGAAACATCAAGATTGCTGCAGTAGGGGGGGGGGGGGATAAAAAAAAAACATTAATGAGTAACAAACCCCCAATTTTAACAGCACAGATTAATAAATATGCAGGTTTTCACCTTGCATGCCTAGATTTCAATGTGTTTTGGTTTTAGCGTGGTACAGACTGAATTCTCCAGCACTTCAGGGTGATGTTTATGTGCTGTATTTATTCATAGCTATCTGTCACTTCTGATACCAGTATGATGTGAGCTGTTGCCTGTATTTCTGTATGTATATGTGTATTATATATACAGCATATTGGTGCCATTGAAACCACAGTAATTATTATTATGTATCTGTTGGAGTAAGTTGCATGCCTACTTGTTACACTATCTGTTACTCACAGTTTTCCAAGCCACTTCCAGCTGTAAAATAAAAATTACACTGAACCACTTTCTTGATGAGAAAGACACGATTCTACCCACAAATGTGGAGCATTGCCTGGTTTGATTGAACCCATATGAAAATCTCTGCATGATGCAAGGGGCAAGGAGGTTTAAATTCATGGTCTAGATGAAGTGTTTTTTGGTGGGTTTTTTTTTCAGTTTCTCTGGTAGACTCTTAAATCATTGCAATGCTCACATCAGGAGGTGAAATGTGTCAGGAGCACTGACCATGGAGATGTTCTTGCATTCTAATAAATCAGACTTAACATTTCTTAATTGTTACACGTGCAATATTTAGTTCCTGCAGGAAAACTTAACAGCCCAAACCCAGTATTTCCCCCCTGGCACTCATAAACCATTGCAATTCAAAGATTTCGGGAATTTTGGAAACTGTGCTTGAGCCTTTAGCTTTAACATATCCTACAGTTTTGTGATATCTTTCCGTGGCAAGTCCTGCTCTTGCACCTGAAGTTTAAAGGGTTTTGACTCAACCTATATCACACTTCTCAGAGAAGAATATTGCTGCTTTCTAGATGCACAGGACTTTGCCATGTAAAACCTAAGAGTTTGATCATATAATATTTTCAATATTGGCTCCTGCTCTAACAAGAAAAGACATTTTTTTGTCAGCGAGCCAAGGACGTGCAGTACAAAAAGGCACTTGATCTTAAATATCCAAAAGAAACAGGCACGAGGCTTGGATAAACACAGAACATTTCTACCTGAAAGATCAGATCTCAAGGGAAATATGGCAAGCTAAAAAACTTGGATGCTGCTTTTCCCGTTGCTTTGGTCTTCTGCCATCATTTGAGAAATCAGTGCTGACTCTTGGGATTCTGTGCCAAAGTGAATTATCATTTTTACTTTTGAGTCCCCATCCAAATATGAGTTCAGTCCCTGGATCACAGGGAGGGCTCTGTGTGATGAGGTTGTAGACACCACAGGTGCAGCTGGAGAAGAACTAAGGGAATGTTGCTTATTTCCATTCACTTTATTACCTTTTGTTATGATGTTTAGGGGTGAAGAAACCATCTCAGTGGCAGTAGATAAATAGATAAATAGCAGATAAATAGAAACCAGCTGCAAAGTCAAATTTTTATCTGTTAAGTACCATCTATGTAATGGCCCAAACTAAAACATGATTTGATTTTTATGTTAAAATCTTACTGAGGTGAAAAGGGAAATTCACATCTTCAAGAACCAGCCTGTTTCCAGACTCAGGAAGCCGGTATTGCAGCCACTTGCAGATCATTTCTGAAGGTTTCCTTCCCAAATTTTCATTCAGCGTTACAGTTCCTGCTTTAAAAGGTCAGCCTGGTGCATAATTGCTCATAACAGCACTTATTTTGTGAGCCTGGTCTCCAGGGAACCTCTCCCTAAATCAAAAGTTAGATGGAGTTCAGGTACTGCAGAGCCTGCAGTAACATATCCATTAACGATGAAGAAACGCCAGTGAAAAAAAAATTCACCTGTAAATTAAGAGTGAACTCCTGAAACTGGAGATTGTTCCCACTGCTGGCAAATGATAACGTCAATATAAATAGTGCAGACCCAGCTGGGCAAGGCAATATGTCATATGAGTTTAAATCTGTCGTTGGGTGAAGCTGATTAGGTTTGTGTCTGTCAAAGGGATGAAGGTTGGTGCCATCTGCAACAACAGAGAGCAGCCCAGGGAACTTTATCTCCCCCAACCACCACGGGTCACTAGGACCACTTCCCACCAGCAGGGCATTAGGTCATCTTTTTAAAAAGCCACTGCCAAGAAGGCAAACAGCAAGAGCTGAGGTTTGGAGGAGGATAATGCAGTTCAGGCACCATTTGTGGTCACCAGACCTGGAGGACTGGCTCGAGCTGACTTCCCTCAACCTTGTTTTGCAGCCCTGCTTAGCTGAGTCAAAGGAAGCAAGGGGGGGGGGGGGAAAAGGTTTATATTTACATTCAGCTTAAACATTCATTCATTATGTTAGTTTTAAACGTTGTAACGAGGATGAAACTACTGTAATGTCAATAAGGAGGCATTCTCATTGCTATGCAGTTATTATCCTTTGGGGAAAAGCACATAAAAAATTACTTTAGCCTGACTGTTTTTCTGTCCTTTGCTATTTTTGATATCTTTGAGGATACCTTTGTGATGTCACTGTACACCAAAACGTTCTTGGCTGACCTTACAAATAAGCCTGAGGAAGCATTTTGGTCCTGATTAGCCTTGAAATGGGATGGAGTCTTTTTGTGCAGGGCTGAGTCAGTGTAAAATGCTTGAGAAAAGTCCCTAATCCAGTATATATTCTGTGTAAAACATAACCTGTCCTCTTAAAACAGCGATACCAAATCAAACCAATCCTTTCTATTCTCTGTTATTATTCTGAGAGCTGAACACTGGCCCTGGTTTCTTGCTTAGCTCAGGATTACACAACATATTAATGGTCTGATCACTCAACTCCCCAGTGCCTCAATTTTTGCTTTTTTAAAATGTCAGCAGCGTCATCCTGCTCTGTGAATTGGTGAGGAACTTGCACAAGTAAGCCAGCTAAATGCTTGCAGTGCATGGAAGTGTTGTGCTCACTGGATGTAGCTTTTCCAGGTGCAGAAGGCTGGAGAAACTCAGCAAGTTTAATTTCAAAGTCAATATTTTTTCAGCCAACCTCACATATTTGTAAACAAGGATCCCTGGCTTTATGAACGCTCTCTTGACTAGAGTTTCAGAGGTCAGTGACTCAGTTCCCAGACTTAGCCCTGCAAAAAACTAATATACTTGCTTGGATTAGAATCTGAAACCTAACCCTCGTCTGGCCATTAACAAGTTGTTTTGATGTGCAAGTCTCCTGAGAGATTTATTTTCATAGCCAGCCCTCACTACTGATAAAACAGCATTTCTGGTGTGAGGGCATTGATCACTTCTAAATATTCAGTAGCTGAGTTCATAATGTAATTTATTCTCACCCAGGGATCAAACAACTATCATGATATGATGAGAAACAGCCTCAGGGTAAATGGCCTGTGAGGATGAAGAACGTTAACTTGTATAGGTTATGTGCATAAATATATGTAATATATGCCTGTGTATCTATGTGTGGATACGTGGTTATGTACCTGTGTGGGGTCAGCAGAAGAAAACAAAAAGCATCCTCCCCTCAGCCCAGGGAAAGTCTCTGAGTGTTGGAAGCTTTCCAGGAGCTTAAGAACAAGTCCTCCTCTCCTGGGTGTGTGAGCACAAAGCCCAGAAAGCAGCTGCAGCCTGCCAACCCTGACATGTCAACACACACCTCGGGCCAGGAAAGTGGGAGATTAAATAGTGCTGCCTTCCCCAGTCAGGGAGAGGCAGCTGCTGACAGCTGGGTCAGACCCCCCAGCTAAAGGAGGAATAGGTAGGGGGGAA
>NW_020956450.1:77851-80006 GCF_003031625.1 Empidonax traillii
TGGGTGTGTGAGCACAAAGCCCAGAAAGCAGCTGCAGCCTGCCAACCCTGACATGTCAACACACACCTCGGGCCAGGAAAGTGGGAGATTAAATAGTGCTGCCTTCCCCAGTCAGGGAGAGGCAGCTGCTGACAGCTGGGTCAGACCCCCCAGCTAAAGGAGGAATAGGTAGGGGGGAATCTCTTCCCTCCTGAGCAGCTTGACATCCAGGCTGTCCTCTGCCATTCTTATCACCATTTGCCCCCCACCTTGGTTATGTTTCCTCCTCTGCCTCACATGACGTGGATTTTTGTCTCTCTGAGTCGTGTCCCAGCGTTTCCAGTGCTGAGAGTGGACACCACAGCAGGCAGACCAGCCTGAAGAGCAGAGAGCCAGCAGGTTCTGAAAATCCACCCCTCCCATCAGATCTCCCACCACTGCTTCCAGAATTTCTCCCCCAGTCAGAGTTATGTTCCTCCTGCCTCAGCTTGGAGCTTCAGGAACAGGGATCCCCCACTTTGAGTGCAGGACTGTTTGCATTTAGAGTGTAAAAACACACCTGCACTCTTGCCAAGTTGGCTGTGGACCTGAATTATACAGTCATATATGTTTCATAATACAAGCACGGGGGAGATATTGTTCATAAATCACAATCAGCTGTTTATCAAAGGCAGGCAGTAATAATAAGGAAATAACCTGCAGTCCTGTACAATGATAGGCACAGATTGACCAGGTGAGCTATGTAAGTCAGCCTCCCTTAGGGCCCCTGAGCCCTGTTGGCTGGTTATGGTGGTAAAAACTTGAATATGAATTTTTATCCAGCTCTCTATAGCTGGATGCTGCAAGTGGATACAGACTGAGAGTCAGTGCCAGTGCACAGAGCTCTGTGTTTTGTCTGGATCCACAACCTTCCCACTCATTTCAGTGCTGCATATGGAATCTGGTGAAAAACTGCTGGTATAAATGTGGGTTGGAAAGAGAAAACGTTCCAATGCTTGGATATTATTATTTGGATCCCATATATTTTATGAAATGCTTTTGGTATCAATTTTAAGCACTAGACCCTCTGCAGTACTTTGACATCTGCAAACAATGCAGCAGAAGGGAACCTACGTGTGATTGAAACATTTAATGCTCAGTGCACAACAGAAGGATTATTGGGATCCATGCAGGCAGGCACTGAGCACCATTTTAGACACCCTGAGGTGACCCCCACATCCTCATGGGACTGGCAGAGGAAACCCAAAATTTATCTGAGCCCCATGTCTCCTAGTTCTGCCACTTGGTGGGCTTTTTTACCTTGGGCAAACCAATTAATCTCCAAAGAAATGTGTACCTTCTTCTAAACTTTTTGTGCCATGAATGTTGAAACTCAAACACCTGAAGGAGGGAGGAGGAACTATCTGTGCAGAGACTAAAACGCAGTGAGGTCGTGCAGGCTCTTGATGTCTCTCACTACTTTCTAAAATCTCTTCCGAGGGTACTATGCATAATAAGGTGGTTACATCCTTCTGTAGCTGTTATCACCACCATATCCAAGTATTTCATTACCATGAGGGTCAATAAAACCTTTCCAAATACCTCTGGTGTCACAGTGAGACCTGCACGGAGCACCAACGTCTCCAGTGCCCTGAAGTGCTGCACCAGTGTGGTTGGGAGCAATGGAAGTGTGCCACTGTTGGATTTTTCCAGGCCAGGTTGTCATGCTGATTGAAAATTAGCCAGAAATAGGAAGAAGAATTTTTAACTTTCATAACCTGTTTTTTTTTTTTTTTTTAAATGCTTTGGTCTCTCAGCAGCAGGTACTCAGCATCCCCATTTCTTTTTGTACTTGTACTTGAAGTGAGGCAAATCAGTCAAGGCTGGGCTGCATCAAAGAACTGCCTCAGTGTCCTTTAAATCTCAGTCCTAGCTGGATTCAGTGGTGCAGTCCCCACAGGCAGTTCCTGGTTGTCTTGGGGGAAGGGCAGCAAAACACAGCTCTCACAAAAATCCAGCTCAGCTTTCCGTTGCCAGGCGACACCACCGGTTTTCCAGCGGATCCAGCTGCTGATGTTACCAAGCAACGTCCTTCCCATCAAGCTGAGCACTTGAAAATCATTACGTGTTTACTGATTCTCACGCTGGATTTTTTGGTCTCCCTCCCAGCTCTTGGTATTTGCTCTTCCAGAATCTG
>NW_020956450.1:82091-84318 GCF_003031625.1 Empidonax traillii
TAATCAAGCATTGGAACAGCCTACCCAGAGAGGTGGTGGATTCACCATCCCTGGAGGTTTTTAAGCAGAGATTGGATGTGGCCCTTAGTGCCATGATATAGTAATTGGAGTTGGATCAGGGGTTGGACTTGATGATCTTGGAGGTCTTTTCCAACCCAATCTATTCTATGATTCTATGATTCTATGAAGGGCTGTCGTAGGTCAGTCATTCTTGCAGATCTCTATAATGTTGTTGTAACAGGCAGAAATTAAGAATGGTTTTGCACTGGTTGCATCAAGAGCAGAAAAGAACAAAATTCTGGACACCTCTCTTTCTTCTCTCTCCCGTGAGAGCAGCTGGTGTGTAATCATGTGCTCAGTGCTTCAGCAGAGCTTTGCAGTGCTTTGTGTGTGGCACCAATCTTGTGGAAGTGAGGAGCATAAAAACATTTGGTCTCATTTTGGCAGTGTTTATGCCATAAAGTAAGATGACCCCAAACTAAATTGTCATATATAAATAGCTGAGGTAGCATGGGTTCAATTTAGAAGAAGCTAACCTATCTGACCAGTGTGTGGTTGGTAAGTATATCAAATACTACACATACTGGGGTTAAATTTGATCACTCATGACAAATTATTTGGATTTTACTGAAATACCCAACTCATTCACCCACTACATAGCTTACCTTTAACCTGACCTGTGTTTTCCCCTCAGTTTGAGTCCTCCAGTCCTCCTGGGTTAGATCCTCTTTTGATCAAGAGAAGACAGTCTCTCCCTGGTCAAGCATGAAGTGTGGATGAGGAGCCACAGGGAAAATTCCAGCAAACAACAGTAAAGCAGCCTGATGTGAGTACTTCTTCTCCCACCAGATCTGTAATAAAATAAAAGAGAATAAATAGAGACATCAAGGGACGTGGAATGCTCTCAAAGTCAGTGGTTTACACAAACAAACAGAGGAATTCTCCTTTGCACACGTGTTGATAAAAATACACAGTCAGAAGCCATGATCAAATACCAGAAGATCACTTTTCTCCCAGTTTGTGCCAGACAAGTGCTTTGCAAGGCAGCTTCTTCACTTTCACTCTCTGGCATTTTCTGGCCTCAGCTTAGAAATGGAAGAGCACCAAATAGGAGTTCAGTTTGTGTCTGTGAGGAAATAATGCAGCTGGCAGAAGAGAGGATGTACTGCCAGGCTTGTGTTTTCCTGAGCTCCCACAGGATCCCTGCTCTTAAATTCATGGCAGGGAGCCTAAACAAAAAACATTGCACAAGTTGTTGTCTATAAGGCAATGAATTTTGCAAAGCCCCTGTTTTGTTTTCTAAGGAAAAGCACACTAAAACTATGATTTGATGAACTTCAGATTTTCTGCATTCTGAATCAGGCTGAGGAGAGCAGAGAAAAGGGGATATTGCAGCCACTTTCACATCCTTTAGTTTTTGAGCTTCTGTAGATTTTGACCTTCCCATCCTAAATTCTTAAGAGTTATAACATAAATTTATTTAACATACTGTATTACCCATACGCCACCAAACCCACTCATATGTACTTTACTTTATAACCTGAAAAAGCTCAGGATAATTTACACAAACTCGTTGATCCCATGGAGTTGCCACTAATGATAAATATACTGTCTTTTGTTATCATTTGATTTTGATAATTTCTGAGCACCTCGCTGTGGAGACATCACTGGAACGGACACTCAGAATTAATAATAACAATTAGCTTGCCCATAAACCAGAACTTCTTGTACCATCACATTTCAAAGGGTTTTTGTCATGTCTCCACCCATCAGGATGATTAAACGGGAAATTATTTCACCATAACCTGAACAAGCCCATCAACGTTTGCCAGCAGGTATTTCTGACAGCTTTCAAGAATAACATGAGAAAATGAAAGGCAAACTGAAACACATAAACCAGCCTGAAAACAAAACGCAGAACAGGTATCCCCCTCAACACTTAATTCTCCCTTGAAAGCAACACATGAATAACTTCAATGTATTGTTGACAGAGTTCCACTGAACAGTTTCTGCAGTGCAAGAACCACAGGCCAAGAAACAGCAGAGGTGAAATACCTTTTCACCCAAGATCCTGTTCTCTGGGGCTGCTTTTTGAAAAACATTAGCACTCGATTTATGACAGGCAGAGCCACAGCAGCCTGGCAGGAGCAGGGGGAGGCCGGGTGGAGGAGGCAGAACTTGTTTTCTTTCCCGCCCGGGGTGGAGGCAGGTTGGTTGTTGAGCAGGT
>NW_020956450.1:84458-97487 GCF_003031625.1 Empidonax traillii
TAATTCTCCCTTGAAAGCAACACATGAATAACTTCAATGTATTGTTGACAGAGTTCCACTGAACAGTTTCTGCAGTGCAAGAACCACAGGCCAAGAAGCAGCAGAGGTGAAATACCTTTTCACCCAAGATCCTGTTCTCTGGGGCTGCTTTTTGAAAAACATTAGCACTCGATTTATGACAGGCAGAGCCACAGCAGCCTGGCAGGAGCAGGGGGAGGCCGGGTGGAGGAGGCAGAACTTGTTTTCTTTCCCGCCCGGGGTGGAGGCAGGTTGGTTGTTGAGCAGGTTTATGGAGGTGGGTCCCTGAGAGAAAGCCTACATTTCATGAGTGTGAGGAGAAGCAGCAGGAAAATAAGGTGAAAACTGGGGAGGTGAAGATGGAAGGAACGGTTTGAAGACGCTCTAGAAGCGCCAGTGAATCCAAAGCGGTCGGGTTAACCCTGGAATGTAAGTGCAACATTAAACATCACCTCGCTCTCTTGAGTTCAGGAAAGCAGTTGTTTCACATGCACAAAAGGTCTCTGTAGGCTCAACAGACCAATTTGGGACCAGTGAGCAGTTTGTGAGATAGGTAGTGCTAAAATAATTTTAATAATGACATGTAAATTGTGAAAGATACTATAGAAAGGCGATGAAGATTATCTTTTTGTTAAACTATGTTTATTTAATGAATGGATTTTTAGCATGTTTTTAATGTTTATTTGAAATTCTATATGTATGATAAGGCGCTTGTAGTTTGTAACCTAAGTAGTTCTTGTGCACTGAGAGAATGATTGAGAAATAATGTATGTAAAAAGGGTTACAGTAACACTGTAATCTGAAAAGTTATCTTAGTGCTCTGCAATGTAATTCACACGTTATCATCACTTGTTTCACGACTGGAGAATATATAATGTCTTTTTCCTATTTATGACATTTCCTCTTTCCTATTTATGACCTTTATCTTCGTTATTGAGCAGATGGTAACGTGAGAATTGTGTGACAATTGTGAAATTTCGTGCTCCAGGGAAAGATAAGAGCAAGCGGGCAGTATGACATGATGTGTTAGTGCAGATTTCTGATAGCTGGCACTTTTGCTGTGCTCTTGTCATTTTCTACTTTGATTCCTGTACATTTCATTAAAAATCTGTAAATGAGTTGTTTGGTTTTTTTTTTTTTTTTCCAAATGAATATTACGAATTTGGCCTCAAGCAGCTGTTCTCAACAGGTCAGTGGCACAGAAATGCCGGGACATTCAGTCTCAGGGAGCTGTGCTGGCTGTTGAGGGAAGCAAATTGCTACAGCCAAGTTATCCTTTCCCTCCTGTGCACTTGAACCTTAGTCAGCAGCTCTGACAGAGCAAGAATGTTTTATTATATCAGTGCAGACTTAAGACATTATAATCTTAAGCTGTTGTCCTGGAAGGTTTCCCTGAGCTGAGCCTGGAAGGATTTGTGTGTGCACTCTGCTTCCTGATGGAGTTCCTCATACGTGGGGAGCAGTGATTTTGGGAATGTTACACGCAGCCTTCAATAGCTCAGAAATGTTTCAAGGCAGCAGAGGATCTGGCAGTAATCTCGGCAGATAAAGCCTCACGTTGCTAATTAATCACCCAAAGTGCAATCCTGGCCCCAGTGATTCCAACAGCAGCAAGTTCAAGCACCACTCTATCCCCTGAAGACACTCAAGTTTAAACAGAGCAGAGCTTAAAAGCACAGCAGCAAACTTCTCTCCCCCTCTCTCTCCAAGAGTCCTGTGAGGAAAAACAATATTCCAAGTTTTTAAAAGTGTCCTGTGGTAACAGAGAACAACATTCCTTGAAATCTTCTATGGTTTCCTTGGCATTCAAAGTGCAACCTCTCTTTAATGGAGTTTTTCTTGGCATACGTTGCGGACCAATCCCAAGTTCTTTGGAAAATAAAATTCAAGAGACTGTGTGATTTTCACCTGTTCAATAACACAATAAACACACTGAATTTAAATGCATGAACCCCAAAATAGAATGTCCAGAAAGGGAAGTGAATGTTTATAAGTGAATCTCTGTTGTGTAATCATTATTGAGTACCCTTTTCAAAAAAATATGGAAAGGAGGGATGCCTGGGGAGACAATTCTACAACTGCTTGGAGGATTTTTTAAAAATTAAATAATTAGACCTGAACTAGCATAAAACCAATAGTAATTATGGTAGGTAGATCCTGTGAAGTGTAAAGAACATGTTTAGATCATAACACTGCGAACAGAATAATGCCTAAGGAAAACAGGGAACAGTGCCAGTGATGAAGAAAAAAGTCAATTTACTCTTTCTCTGAGTGCATCTGTGGAAAATGGTTTGTTTCAGTGATGGCCAGGTTTAACACTGTGGCTCTGACAATGCAGCTTGGTCCAGGAACTCCAAGAAATGCAAGTGGTTTGAACACAGTTCAGACAATAAGGTTTTCCAATGAGCTGTCCATCCAAAATAGCTTTGGCAAGGAAAATGCCCTTCTGCACAAATGGCATGGGATAATCCAGAAACAGAGTGACAAAGCTGAGCTTCAAGGAATGTCTTGCAGCATAAGTAGAGCAAGGGCAGGGAAGACAGCAGAGAAACATTAGGAAATAAACACTTCAGGTGTTCTCTTGCCCCAGTTTATGACTTAAAATCATTGTAAGGCTGGAGGGGCAGCTGATAGGGAGACTGAGATGACAGCCCTCCCAAACTTCCAGGGTTTTCTGTTGTTTTATTTTGTTCTGGTTTCCCACAGAAGATTCAGAGCTCTTTCTTTTGTTCCAGTGATCTCTCTTTAACTGCTGTGTGATATCCTGGCCATCAGCATCGAAATGGGCAATGAGAACAGCAGTGCAGAAAATGAGGTGAGTGTGACAGTGAGATGGCATTTTCCTTCCCTCCTGGCCTAGATCAAACCGTTCAGAAATTGGTTCTACAGGCTGCTTACCCCACATTTATCTCTTGCTCCTCCATATACTCATATTTAAGTGTCATTAAGGGTCATTGAGAGTAACTTTGTGTGGCCTCAGAGCCCTGACACACAGCAGCTTCTTGTTCAGAAACGACCTTGCACTGTCCATGTCCTGATCCAGGACTTCACACCAGTCTTAGAAGGGCGTGTTGTTAATCCATGTTGCTGTTTGCTGAGTTATTTTTGGATTTATGAAACAAGGGGAACCCACATGCTATGGCTGGTGGTGTACAATTACATCAGAAGTTGCTATGCTGATATAAGTAACAATAAAACTTGTAATTCAACAATTTCAGTGATTAAAATACCAGGATATGTTTTATCCTCTCTTCTTCCATATGTTATGGTAAGTGCTAAAATGCACTAGGGTTCATTTTGCTTCCCCTTGAGGTCCCAGCAGATCTGCTGTACCTTGTGCATTGCAAAGTGGACCCTCTCAAGACAATCAGTATCACAAGATTTTTTTCATAAATTATTTTTTCAGAATAAGAATTTTCCATAATTCTTAGTTATTCTGGCCAGGTTGTGCTGTTAGCCCAAAGTTTGGTCCCGCCTTTTTTCAGGGGTTGGGAAGAGAGGAATGTGTTAATCCCTGTAACTAAGTAATGAGAATTTACTCTCCACTGTGTACAGCTTCCAAGTTTTTGAAAGTCAAATATATTTCTTCAGAAGTCATCCTGAGGTGACTTTATTTAAAAGTTATTGAATTGATTAGGAAATTTAATGAAGAACTCTTCTAATAAGGAAAGGAAGCTTCTGCTCTCCTTTTCAGACTGTAAAAAAAAAAACCAACAAAACAAAGCAAAACACCCTCCCAAAAAACACCCCCTCCCCCAGAAAAACAAACAAACAAAAAAACCCCACAAAAACCCGAAGCATAACAAAAGACATGCTAGGAATCCAAATTGCTCTCTATGAACAGAGAAATAACAAGAAATAGTGATAAAATCCTAAAAGCCACATAAGCTGGGGAACAGCTATGGGGAGAAGTATCACTTAACAAACAGCAAACATTCAAACGGCCACTGAAATGCTTAAATATGTTAATTTTTAGTAAGAAATCCCCCAGTGGAAATAAAGTCATCCTTACACCGCCAAGCCAAGGAGCACAGCAGGTAGTGGGTGATGAAACTGGCCTGCATGGTTTGCATTCAGAATGTTCACATCAGGCTTGGCTGCTCTTTTTCTTCTGCATCTGCTTCTGGCTCTCGGGTTTTTTTGACACTGACTGCAAATTTGGGAGGCAGCTACATTTGAGTTTTCAGCAAGTTGTAAAAAAAAGAAAAAAAAAATCTGTTTTCTTTTAACTTTTTCCTTTGGTAGCAATCTATGCTTCAGAGGAACAGCCTGTACTTGACCCTCTTTGCACGCTGCCTTTCCTTCCAACTCTGACACCATTAAAATAGCTCGGTGGGTGTTGTTCTTACGCTCAGAACCGGTTGACATGGGTTGTTTTTGTTTGTGTGTTTATCAGAGAACACCATTGCCCAGCTCTGGCGCTCGGTGAGTCATTTGGAAGCCACACACGTGGTTTGCATCGAGGAGGGGAGAGCCTGGGCTAAGTTTAGAACTCATTTAATGAGTGGGAAGGTCTGTGGAATAAATGTGCTACTACGAAGAATGCAGTAGACACGTAGAGAAAAAAGTAAACACTCGATCTGCCTTGTAAAGACCAGCCTCTGAGGAAAATATATTGTAAATTTGGTAGAAATGAGCAAAGATAATGCTTGGATGAAATGAGGCCGGGGCCAGCAGTGTGTTTAACAAAGTGATTTTACATATGCTAACCATGCTCTGTTTTGCTGCAACAGCTCACAAAGTCCAAACTGCTGGGAGATTTTAGGTTTTGTGCCCTGCACTGTTACAGTGGCAAAGATTGTTCCCAAACAAAAGTCCCTGTCAGCGGCACAGCTTGTCGGGCTTAAGATGAATTAAATACAAGCTATTTTTTAAGGTGCATTTTCCCCAAAAATAGAAACCCCACATGAAGAAAAAGGTGTTTAAATTGAAAGAGAAACAACTGAGAAGAACAAATACCTTGACCCAGTTTGATGCTTGAGATCCAGCCTTTGGCAGGGAGAATGCAGGTGAATTAATGGAGGTGTTCTTTAATGGGAGATGTTCTTTAATGGTGTTCTTTAATTCTTTTAATGGCAAAGCACTACAGTTAATGGAACTGTAGAAGGTCTCTGCTGCTGTGCTGCCCATTAGACTTCCATGACTGTTTTTATTCTTGGTCTCCCCTCTACTAGAATGATGCCATTTCCAGGGCATCTCTGCTCTCACTTTAAAGGGGTGTGTGGAAGGTGTTAAGGCAGAAGAAGTTCTCTGTCACTGGAAATACGAGCACAAAATTTTCTGAAGCTTGAATAGGCTGGGTTTTCTAATGTGGGATAGTTTTAACTCGGGTTTTTAATTCTTGCCACTCAAGAGTTCTGAAGAGGAGCACTGTCACATTTCACAGCCTTTCTCATGATTAGGCAAAGTTACCAAGTAATTGTGAAGCTCTTTGAAGGTGAAAACTGCTGCCAAACTGAGATTCCAGCAGTGCATCTTTTGTCTCAGGGTTGAAGATGGAATTTCAAAGCCAGTTACACACAAGTTATTTCTGTATATTTTGCTTTACCCTTTCTTATTCCTGGTTTCCTGAATAAGTAAATAGCCAAACAAAGCTGGTTACTCCACATCTGTGTTCATTTGTCTTTAAACATATATCTTGATGTTTTGTCTATCTTTTTGTTCTTGTTTTCTACTGTGACATGTGTAAGATGGGCAGCACATGCACCCTTGACAGAGGGGCTACAACTTCTGAAGAGTTTAATTGTTGTCTGAGGTGTCATGCTGAGACCCTGCTAGGATTCCTCCATTTATTTGTTCTGGGCAAATCTGAGAGCTGCACATCCTGCTGTTAATATCCTGCATTATTGCTTTTCCCATCCTTCAGCTTCCTCATGCCCCTGTGAAACGCTGGCTCTTGTTAATTGGGTGGTGCTTCTTTCAGATCCCAGGGTTAGGGGGGGGTGGCAGAGGAGGCACCGGGCACGTCGGCAGCATCCCAGCGTTCGGTGCCCGTTCCCACAGATGGTAACTGGGCAAATTCCTCTGAGCTCTGCTGCTCCTACTGTGTGTTTACACACTTTTTGAATCGTGCAGTAACATCTCAATATGTTTCACTGTTTAAGCTCAACTGGAAACAAAAGTACGTTCCCAGTTCTCCGCAGAATAACTTTGCCTACAGCATTTTAATGCAGTATGACATCATCCTACAAGGGCTCTTCTCTGAGTTTGTTGTGTCCACTGTAATCCACCACTTCTGCTCTCTGAGTTATGCTTCTCTTTCACTTTTCCTTCCATTTTATTCAATGCACATCAGAATATTGGTGGCAGTTGGTTACAGGCCAACGTGCCCATTCCTGATGCTTGTGTAGTGCCAACACACCTCCAGTTACCATGTTAATTAATTCTTACTTCTTACAAGTGATAATTACTCCTGGTCCAACATTCTATGATAAATAGTACCAGGTATTTCTTTGAGTTTACACAAAAAAGAACATTGTCTGTTTGCAGAGAACTGTACATCCTTTTATGCAAATGCAGCAAATTCTGGGACACTTTCACTGCAGTGAATAATTACTATTCCTGCTCTCATCTTCCCTGTGAGCAAAGGAGATGGAATGAAAGAAGAGCAAAGATTCAAAGTTGTGGCGGGGTTCTTAATTTGAAAGCACAGTGAAAAGGAAGTTGGAAGACTATTCCTTCTCTTCTGAATTAATGGTTAAAGTTTCCTTCACATCTGTGAAGCCACCACCATTTCTCATGGGAAACGTGCATTTATGGGTGCAGATGAAAAGGAAAGTATTTTATAAAGTTCCTCTACAATTATTTACTGCATTTCTCCATGCAGAAATAGCGTGAAAATGTTGGACTCGCATTTTCCACGGCTGTGGGTACAGATACACACAGATCACATCAAACAGGTGGAGAGATGAGGTTAATGAGAGCCACAGAGCCAGTTACAGCACCACGCTTCATTCAGCTCAGAGAATGCCCCTTAAACATAGCAAGGCTTCTCAAGCTGTTGAGATGACACTCATGTTGACATTACAAGTTCAGTGCCCTCAGTGGACTGGAAGAGTCATAAACACAAGCAACGAAGCCTGAAGGTTCGAGCTGCTCTTGTGGCTGAGAGGAAGTTGGGTATTCTGTGAAGAAAGCCAAAGCAAGGACAGGATGGTGACTGTACAAATGCACACACACACACAGAGTGTTTATTTTTACCTTCACAGAGTCATTTCTGGAGGTGTTTCTCGGGAGAGAAAGCAACCCTTTATCTCTAAGAGAAGGTCGCAGGTACTTACAATCAAAAGCTGTAGCCAGAATTTTTCAAATACCATTGTTACCCTATCACAGCTTGCTTTGCTTCTTGCATTCGTGAGAAGCAAATTAAATGAGGCTTCCACCAAATGCCAATTTTGGCGTTCCTGCCCCTTCGAGGGTTTTAATTAGAATAGGCATGAGCTTAAAATTCTACTCCTGCGAGAGACAAATAAACCACGCCAGGAGCAACAGCAAATTGCACCATTACTGATTAAAGACAAAAATCTTCTCTAATTGCAAAATTCTGTATGGAATCTCCCTTGAGGAGAGAGCCTGCTTTTCCTATCTGATCACGTCGTAATTACACCTGACTGATCAGCAGTCAGGATGTTTGGGCACCAAAACCCAAGGAGTGGCCACGACAGGCATCCCCCTCCAAACTGCTGTACCCCAGCCACCCCCAGCAATGGGCAGGCACTGAGTGATGCAGGTTGCTGTGCCAGCTCTTTGTGAAAACCAGAATTTAGCTCCCTTGCAAGGTGGTAAACCAAGTCTCGGTGTAGTTCTTCAGATCTGAAGTGTCACATGGAGCTCAAGTTTGGTTCAATATGTCAGGTACCAGTTTGTTACTCTCCCCTCATCACTGGTTTTGCTGAGCAGTGTTTGCTGATGTGATTGTAGAGCTCTGGTTGTTAAAGCAATACCCACTCATTATCTAATTTTTATTTATTTTGGTACCATTTCTCCCGATGAGGGAGAAACAACCAGCTCTCCAAAGATACAAAATCTTTAAATTCTAATTTACTACTCGGTTGCTGTTCCTGCAGAGCAACAGGACCTTTGCTCTTTGTCCTGACGTGCACTGCTCACCCTGTGGAGGTGAACAACCTGTAACAGGGAGACTTTGAAAAGAAACTATTTAAAAACTCCCCAACTTGCAATGGAGGGCGTGGAGAAACAGAAAAGGTAATTTCTGGTTTATGGAGTGCAACTTGTAAAGCCTTGCTCCAGTTTCCCCTCCACTAACCAGGGGGAGTTAGTGGGGTGGAAACTTGACGTAACTCCTCAAAGATTACTCTCGGCTACTCAGAGCTCTGGCATTTTCCAGCAGCTGCTCTAAAAGGATGCGTGCTTGATGGAGGAATGCTGCAGAGGGCAGATGGAAGAGGAAGCAACTTTCTAGTGAGAGGAAAGGGAGTCGAACGAAGTTCCCCTCTTCGAGGGGTTTGAGTGGGAATGCCGGGTGTCCCAACCAGCCCCGCATTGGGAAACTGGGAGGTTCCTGGGATGGCTGTAACCCGAGGCTGTGGCCGTGCCTAATGCTGTTGCCATGGATCTGAGCAGGGAGAGCCGGGATTTTGGGAGCCGGGCTGCCAACAGGCTCCCATGTGCAGCGTTAAAAGGAATTTCTTTCCTGGTGTGGCAGCTTTAGCGGGAGAACAGCAGAGCGCAATAATCCTTTTGGCTACACTGTTAATGGAGTTGTGCTTCTTCAGCCTCCTGTTCAAAGGCGCGGGGAAAATAAAGTGATCCTGGAGATTTACTTTGTGTCCTTGCAGATTCCGGTGCTTCTGGAAAGGTTTAAAGCAAATTACGTTGCATATTTCGGGAGAATCGGGTTTTATCCATTTAAATGGTGTGCTGGCTTAAAGGGGGAAAAAGTATAGGCTGTTTAGTTTTCCTTCTGTTGTTTGTATACTCTCTGGGACAAAACTGGTTTGTTCGTTGTTGGGGGTTTTTTAATTATTCCAGACTTAAAGAAAAAACTGCTGAGAGTCTCTGTGCTCTGATTTTTATTATAATTATATAAGTCATTCAGTTAACTAACTTTTTTCTAATGAAAATCCTTTCCAAGCAGGAGTATGCAACACTTGAAACAAATACAGAGTAAATTTAGCTACAGGTTTCTGTAGTCAATCACTTCACAGGCTGCATGTACTGAAGCCTCAAAAGTAATTTATTTAACAGCAGCTTTCTGATGGTACTTGTGAACAAAACATAGCCTTTCTAATTGTTTTCGCAGATGTTAATTAAAAATAAAACAGCATGCTTTGCAAAGCTAGTTCAGGGCCTGATTTGCATGACTAGCTTAAGTTTTAAAAACTTAATCAAAAAATTGAATTATGTTTTTCCTCCGTCTGGCTTAGGCTCACAGAACATGTTCTTTTGTGATGATTAAATTAATACAATAAATGCAGAAGACTTAAATATAAAGCTTTCCTATACTTAGGATATTAGTAGTTGATTTTATATTTAAATAGCTACATTAAGATTTATTTTAGATTATTGCTAAAATAATCCTCTGAGCTTCTTTTGAACGTGTATGTGTGCTTTTGCCTTACCAGGTAATAGCACAACTTTGCTTTTTGATCACTCAAACACCCTGGAAAGAAAGAAAGAAGTGTGTCTACAGTTCAAACTCCTCTCTGCTCCAACAGGACCTGTGTTGCTAAGGCTGGTTTAATACATGTTAATTTTGGTAATGAACTGGACATTAGTTCCCTGAAAGCACAAAACTATTTAAAAACCAAAAAAAAAAAAAAAAAAAGTCAAAACTAATCAACCCAACAAAAAAAATCCCACCAGTCCCCTGACCCCAAACAACCCATGGAAAATGTTAAACATCGTCTTCAAACATGTGCACATACCTGGCCTGGTTTGTTGTAATCCTTCTCCTTACCTTCTCAATCTGCTCCTCCCAGGGTTTCTGTTTGGATTTTAAGTCCAGATTTCAGTGTAACAGCTGATACAATCACTGGAACCTGGCTCTTCTCTGTGTCTAATATGGAAACATCCTAATTGTGGTGAGAGGGGGCGTTCAGGCATAGCAGGCACATCAGTGTCTGTATTGTGTGGTTCACTTGTGAATTCTGGAGATAAATTGTAATAGTAAAATCCAGCAGAATTATTCTGGCCCCAAAGTGCTCTGTGGAGCATCAGACTCAGGGAGTCAATGACAAACTAGCCTGATTCCATCTTACAGCTTCAAACTGTCCTAAAATAGCTGTACTGCCACTTGCAAGTACCTGGCAGGTGTCACCTCTAAGTTGAGTCCCCCCGTGTCTGTGTTACTTGAGCCTTATCAACCATGAGCTATTTGATTTATGACATGACAGGCTGATCAGAATTGTTTCCTTCTGATGCACAGCTGAGCCCATATTGTGATTAACCACATGTGGTTATCGTGTGGCTCATGGGATTTGTGGGTCTGGATGACAATCCAAGGGTTTGTTGGCACAAACTAACCTGTATTGGTTCTCTGTACAGTTTTGCTTTAGAGATTCATGTGCAGGAGGCATCCCCATCATGCCATGGCTCCAAAAGAGGGATAATTGCATGTCAGTAGAACAGAGGATTGTAACCTAAAGGAGCCTTCTGAGTTAGGTGGCTGATCCTGTAAAGGAGAGACTAATTAGAGACCATGTGTGGCTACTGAGACTGCAGGGCAAGTGCAGTAAATTAATGACCTAATTATTCAGTGTGCACCTTTCTGCCATGGGACGTGACAGAGGCTTTAGGAGAAGGAGACAAAACGTGGGGCTCTTCATCTTCTGAAGGGAGCTGTGAGGTGGTTCCTCCTGCCTGGCACCCAAAGCAGATGAAGAAAATTGGAGATGGTTGTAGTAGAAAGGAGAAAAAAAATAAATAATTAGTTCTCACTGCTCTTGCCAACTGCTGGAGGCACCCAGACAAATTTGTAAATTGGCCTAATTTCTTGGGGTTCTTTGTGCCATTTTCCTTATCCTCCCTGCCCTGCTGGGAAAGAAAAGGAGGTCATTTCTACCTGCAAGTGGCCTGCAAATGATTCTTCATTTGGCTGCTACCATGAGGCATTTGTTTGAGGCACATCTTCCAGTCTGACCCAGCTGTACCTCTCATGGTAAGACATGATATGTAGACTAAGGAAGAGGGTGTCACTGTGGCTGCCTCTCCTGGTTGGTTGGGAGTTTACCAAACACTGGTTGGGGTTTGTTTTTTTTTTTCTGATAATTAATTTAATAGTACATTTTTTTCCCCCCAGTTCTTTATTCTCTGCAGGCACATATTATGCTGAAATAAACTCTCCATTCAGACTTTCTCAGGCAAACAAAAGCAGGGCTGCCCAAAAGGCAGCACCAAAAGCAAACCAGAGCCCTGTAAGCTAACTCAGGTCTGTTTTTTTCTATTTCTTTTTTTATTTTATTTTTTGTTACCTATCTGTAAAGAACAAATTTCCTTGTATAAATCTTGACGTCCTAGTATTTTTTTTTTGCCTTATGCTCTGGGTTTGGGGCCAACATATATACTTAAATAAATACTCTAAATGCCAGATGTCAGCACATGCCGGGTAATTGCTTAATAATCATGAAACCAAGAGCCCTTTGGTCCATTTCCATCGAAAAGGGGTGTGATAAAGGAGACTTCTGCAAACAGAGCAGTAATGAAGGGCCTCCTCCAGGGACAGGCGGAGGATATGAGAGTTAATCAAATTTGTCTTAAGTCTAAAGGAAGTCTCTTTATATTTTCAGTGTGTCCCGACCTTTTCGGTCTCTCATTACGAGGGCTCTGCTTGTCCACTGGGTGTCTCTTTGCCGGCTCTGAGCAGGGGAAGCCTCTGGCTGTGTGGGAGCACAGCCTGTGCACGCAGGGCAGGGGCATTTCGTAAACATCAGCTCTCTGCTGCTGGAGCAAAATAAACGTCAACACCAGGAGTAAGGAAACCCAAAGGATGAGCGTGGAGTTGTGCTTTCGGGCTCTGACGTTGCTCTGAAGTGGTTCTCCTCCCTTAAGTGAATACACTTTGGTATCTTTACAATAAATGTGCCTCAGGCTTCTCCAGTTGCAGTCAAAAATTAAAACAGCAGTGCTTGTTATGTTGAGGGTGATCTGATGAAACAGTTTTCCTTTTCTTTAACTACCGCTTGACATACCAGAGGATTTGAAAAAGACCTTCTTCGTTCTAACTTCGTTTTTGCCCTGCACTTGTTTCTCTCCATCACTCCAGGTCTTTTCCTATAAGGTGTTGTAAGCAGCCCCACAGAGTGTTGTAGAACCCCAGGGATTTGCAGGCACAGCCTGGGTCGCAGCTCTGGCTCTTGCACAGGACTCTCTTCCTCCCTGGAGCAAACCCAGTAGTTTGCAGCAGAAACAAAACAAAGAAAAAACCCCGCTCATGTGAAGGCACATCTCCACGGATAAAGCTCCTGGGTAAATATTTACCTTTGAGAAGAGGTGAGGCAGCATTGCCGCAGCTGTGCCATAGCATTTCTGTAGCTGTTACTACAGAAGGTGCAGCGTTTCCTGGAGCTGTTATCATAGACAGGCAGTGTGGTGAAGAATCAAGCCCTCTGTTTCAGTTCAGAGGAATTCTGAGCTTTGCTGAAGTGGGAGGGAAGGAATCTGGACTTGGAATCAAGCACTGGGTCTTGACTGATGTTGGCTTTAACTTGACTCCAAATATACTGCTAATATTATGAGTGTACAAGTTTACAGCCTATTTCCATCCTTTCTCATTTTAAACTTGCTTAGCAAGAAAGCATTTGCCAGGCCTGGAAAAGGAGAAGATGATACCCTCCTTGGGTCAGTAAAGGCCCTGGCTGCTTTAGAACAATTGTTGCATTCTTCTCTCTCTCTTCTTTTCCTAGTATTTATTTCTGGCTCAACCACTTCCTTCTGTTTTTCTGTCATTAATAAAAAAAAAATGCCTCGGCTTTACAACCTGCAGGTTCCATCAAAGCAGTGAAATCTGCTGCAGAAGCTGAACAAAATTCCTCCAGCTTGTGTATTCTCCAA
>NW_020956450.1:98511-104297 GCF_003031625.1 Empidonax traillii
TTGCATTCTTCTCTCTCTCTTCTTTTCCTAGTATTTATTTCTGGCTCAACCACTTCCTTCTGTTTTTCTGTCATTAATAAAAAAAAAATGCCTCGGCTTTACAACCTGCAGGTTCCATCAAAGCAGTGAAATCTGCTGCAGAAGCTGAACAAAATTCCTCCAGCTTGTGTATTCTCCAAACTAGCAGCAACCATTTACATTTTTTGTTTGTTTGTTTGTTTGTTTGTTTTTTCATTCCAGAATGCTCCTCAAGATTCAGAATTCAGCCAACCTCCTGGTAATGTGCTCAATGCAACAAGGAGCCCTCAGGACAAGAGCACAGAAAGGTCTGGAGGTCAGGGCATCTCAGATCCTCTTCCTGCTGCTGTGCCACTGGCTGAGAGCAGAATCCCATTGACAGCAGGACCGACCAGGTAGGAAAAGAAGTTTCTTCCTGTGAGTGGAATTGAAGCCCTGATGCTGTTGGCAGCTGGGGGCTGTGCATTTGGTGTGTGTTCCTGTGTAACTGGTTTTCAAAGCCTATCATCCTGATGGATCATGATGATGATGATGATGCCCTCAAAAATAACCTGACACGGCCAGACCACTGTTTACCACACTGATTTTCTTGCCTTAGTTGCATAACTGCAAACAAGGCTCCCTCTGTTGTTGTAACCCTTGACTTAAACTTTCTATGCTTTTTGCTTGTACTAATAAACTCTCATCTCAGACAGAGAAACACCAAAGAGTCTTTAGTGGTTGTATATGACTGTAAAATAAGATGTAATTGTAAACAATCCCAAAATACTGTGCTCTGCCCTGTATAATAATCCTGCTAAAAAATACCAGCCCAGCTAATATTTATTAGCATTGCGCTGTTCTAAGTGTCTTAAAATTCACCTGATAAAATAAACAGGACCACTTGCAGAGTTGAGATATTCTTCAGTGCTATTAAGGATGGCAGAAGATGACATCATCTGGATTTTATGTAATATCCCAACAGGAACATTTTGCCTGAAGCATTATTACCTTTTTACTTGAATACTTGTATTTTCCCATGCTACTTTTGTTTTCAGCAGCTGCAGCGAAGAAATGATGTGATACCAGAATGGTTTCAGAACAGAGCTGAATATTTTGCAGACCATCAGTGTTACCTGGAGTAGAAGGGAATCATAGAACCATGAAGTGTCCTGAGCTGGAAGGGACAAGGCCATTGCGTAGGATGATAAATACAATTTAGGAGTAGCAGTAACTTGCTGAGAACTGTGTAGGATTTTTAGGCTGGGGACACCTTTTGAAGTGTTCTCACAAATTTTCTTTAAGATTGGAGAATTCACTGCTGAAAGATTTGCCACGTCCTTTAAAGCAGAGTGTGTTTCCACCAGCCCTGGCTACCATTTCTGATCGCCATTTCTTTGTAAGAAATTATGAAGATTAAGTATTTCTTTATTGAGAGAGTGGTCAAACACTGGAAAAGGCTTCTTAAAGAGGTGGTTAACACCCAAACCTGCCAGTGCTTAAAGGGCATTTGGACAATGACTTTAATAATTTGCTTTAACTTTTGGGCAGCCCTGAAGTGGTCAGGCAGCTGGATCATGGTAGGTCCCTTGCAGTATTCTAGTCTAGTCTATTTTAAAATTATTGTTATTATGCAACAGTTTGTGGCAGTTTGAATCCAAATTCAGGTATTAGGTAAGATCATCAGTTTCAGGGAAAATGAGACACAGAACAAAATCTAAATAGACTTTCCAATATAGAGCAGCTCATTTTCTGGAAGGGGCAGTCTGGCTGTGCTGTGGAGCTCTTACACTTCAGTAGGTTCTTGTACTTCAGTGCACACATAGGAAGTTATTTACTATTAATTCTATTTCTTTTGACTGCCAGTAACATGTTTTATTTATCTACTGAAAATAATAGAGTCTGACCAAGACTAAGACTGCTAAAGTCAATTTACAGTGATGAAGGTATTTAGGCATGAAGTTTAAAGGGATGAGAGATTGTGCTTCTTACCTAGAGATGCATCACTCTGCTGTCTACCAGGTCTGTAGATGACACAGCTTTTTCTTGGACGAGATTCTCATGAGTGTCTGTCCATTTTCATGTCAAAGGAGGGAAGCCATAGATGTCATTCTCACTAGTTAAAACAAAAATCAGTTTTGGAGTGATGGCGTAAAATCAGACAGGAGATGGTGCTTCCCGGGTAATCAAATTGCCGGGATGATTTGAGCTCTGATTCGCCAGTGGTGATATGGGGATGAGGGGAGACTTCCTGAGGTGCAGGCTGATATAAAAATTCTGTTTTCTTCAAGCTGACTTCCCGCCCGAAAAGCTCAGCAGCCTCTGAGGAGCAGGAGGTTAAACGAGGGGGCCAAGATGGCGGGCGGGCCAAGATGGCGGGCGGGCCAAGATGGCGGGCGGCCACACGCTGGGTGGTGGGTTGTGAGGGACCTGCTCCTGCTGCCACGGCTTGTCACCTAGCTGCAGGCATGGGGGATGCTGCCATGCCGATCTGTGCAGTTGACCTCATGGAGAAGCCATCAGGAGCTGTGTTTGGACGTTGGAGAGGTTGGTGGCCGGCCGGCGGCCATGAGGGGACGGGCTGGGCCGGGCGGGAGCCGTGAGGGGGCAGGACAGGCCTAGGTGCCCCCAGACCGTCAGGGGGGGCAGAGGGACAGTCCCTGTCTTATCAGTATGCAGGTTATATATTGGGAGAGGGAAAATGAGAGGAAATTAGAGTATTACCAGCTGCTGATTTTCACAGCAGGCCTATCATGGCCAACGTCCCAGCAAATTGGAGTTGTTTGTGAAACTGCACAATGACAGGTAGGAAGGAGACTGTGTACCTAGAACTGCACCACCCTCCAGTGCTGAGGGCATTTGTACCAGCATCCACCTGATACACTGGAGTCTCTTATCTTTGGAGTTGGAATATTTGTGGTTTGGCTGCAGCAAGTGCAGCCTTGCTTTTTTTTTATTTTTTTTTTTTCCCTTTTAACATCAGCGTAGTAACTTTATACTGTTCCGTAACTAATTTGCATTTTAAACAAAAAAAAAAGGACGCATTACCCAAAAATGGTGTAACAGCAGCTCTTTAGGGGTTCCTCTTCAACATGTGAGTGCCTAGAACACTTGCATTTCTATTTCAGCTGGGCGAAAGAGCTTTGCACTGCAGCAGGCAAAATTGTGACTCGTGCGAGATGAACGTTGCGAGGGTGAGTCAGCTTGGAGGGATTCACGAGATTCTGGTTTCAGGGAATTTATTAGATGGGCGGGAGCTGGGGCGATTACTTGTTATTCGAGCCTTACTCCTGAGACTGCCGGCACATGCCTGCTTCGGGTGGCTTGTGAGTTATATCCTGCCAAAATAGAGATGAAGACAATAAGCGGAAAATCTTTGAAGTCCTGGATTCCAGGCTGTTTATTTTTAACTCGCTCTCCTGCGCTGCTCTGAACGCATCTTTTCCACCCCCAAGTGAACTCTTGGAGTCTTCAGAGCGTGTGACCTCCCGTCTTTGGATGGAGCATCTCTGGGTGGAAAATTACCATGTTTGCTTTTTTCCGGTCTTCTGGGTGGCTTTCTTCTACCCTCCACAAATTCTCTGAAGTCGTTTCGGCTGCTTTGAAACTCCTACCTTTTGGAATTCAAAATGTCGGTGACTCTGACTTTAGAACAGTCTGAGTCCAGGTTTTTTTTTTCTTACCTGATTCTCACTGTGCTGAAAAATAAGACCATCAGTAATGAATCTGTGAACTTTCCAAGTGGAATATAAATGCTGGAGCACTAGGATAGTTAGCAAGCCTCAGGCTTTGCACTGGTGTGAGACGTAACACGTCTTTCCCCTGGTGCACACACACACCCCTGGGGAATCCCGAGCTGGACAGCCCAACCCCAGAGGCACTTTTTCCAGCAGGTTTGGGAAGAGGCAGATGCAGCCATTTAAAAGATACACCCAGGAGTAGCTGAGGGGAATGGGCAGTCTTTGTGGATGACCTTGGCCACTGTCCCACCCCGAGTGCTGCACACAGATCCCGTGGGACACACGGAGCCGTGTGGAGTGACGAGCTGGAGCTGCCACACATCCTGTGGGACAGTCTGCTCGGTGCCATGCTTCCTGCTGGCTCCCTGGATATCTCCCGTGGAGGCCAGGAGCCGGTCCTGGAACTGGAACTGAAGATCTTGCTTGCTGCAGCAGCAGCAGCAGCACAGCTCACTTCTTTAATGCTAGAGCAATTTGCTTGGGTCATACTTAAAATATTGCAGGCCCCGCGTTTTATTCCGTGTATGGAACGAGGAGGTGAAGTGATTGGGGGTGAGGGGGGAGAAGGGGAGGACGGTTCCCAGGAGGATCATGTAGATCATTATTCCTGGTTCACTTTTTCCTGAAAGCTTAGATGCACAGGGAGGGTGGGGGAGGCTGGCTGCTGTTAGCAGCCCTTCAGCGATGATGGATTTCTCATGTGTTTGTTTACACTGGGAGGTTCGAATAGTGATTTGCTCTGCCTCTAGAACTATGACTTTTTTTTTTTTTTTCTTTTTGAAAGGGAATATGGAAATTAATTCCATCTTCCTGATTAACTTTCAATAGCTCTCAGAGATAGATTAAAATGCAGGATTCCCTAAGCTAACTGAAGTCCTCCAGAACTCCGTGTCCAAATGTGTAAACCCAAAAAGTAGAGGTTGATCTCTCATGTGTCGGGGGAGAGAGAACAGAAACATTTGAGAGGCAGCTTTATGTGTGCCGTGGTTGAAGAGCTGGCTGTGCATTTGTTCCCTCAAGTGCTTTCTAAATTGGTGCTCAGATTTCAGGCTCCTGCTCCTGGGAATATAATCACTCAGGCTCTGAGTTACATCAGGAGGGATGGCAGCCGTATGTGACCTTCGAGATTCAGAGGCTCTGACACTTGGTGTTTTTCCCTCACAAGCATGACTAGGGTGGGAAGGGGAAGGCTGCCTGTCCTTTCCATGACTACTGCATGTTTTAGAAGGGTAGCAAAGGAATAAGAAGTGGAAAATGTGAAGTTATCTACGATTTTCCTGTTGTGGCATCTTCACTTCTTGTTGTTTATCAAGTAAGCTTAACCTATTGGGGCATCTCTAACCCCTCCACACACACTCCCCCTCAGACAGTAAATGCTGAAGGACAGAGAGCTTTTGTCTTGCTGCTGCTGCTGGTTTTATCTTCTGGCCCTTTGCCTTTGCTGTGGATGAGAAAGCAGAGTAATGGAAGTTCTGACTTGGAGTGTTAATGGCTGGTGGATGGGGTATGGCTCTTGATCTGGAAGCATTTATGGGATATGCAGCATAAGTCATCTATTTCTTAACATCCTTTATAGCTTCACACCCTAAACACAGACCAGGCAGTGCTCTCCTACTAAACATCTCAGTAACCAGGCAGGACCCCTAAATTGTTCCAGGATAATTCAGACTTGCCACAATATCTTCTGATGGTGGAAAGAGGTTAACTACAGGCATTAAAAATTGATCTGACAATTTCCAATGTGCCTCCAAACAAGCAATTCCTCAGTAATTATTTATGCAAAATATTTTAGGCCTGGGAAGATTTTATTTGTTGTTATTTGATGTTGTAACTGGAAGTATAGCATTCGTATGGTCAGTGTGTTAGGGCCTTGGATTTGCAAATTCTTAACTGTTTGCAAATTGCTTAATTTCTAAGATAAGGGAAAAGTTTCCTTTGGTAACTCTTGAGTACAGTGGGACACACATATTTCAAGTTACTGATGCACCTACATCTTTGCATGACTGCATTTTCTATTTTTTTAATGCATCATCAATCACATGCAGCAAT
>NW_020956450.1:105029-147377 GCF_003031625.1 Empidonax traillii
TGTTAGGGCCTTGGATTTGCAAATTCTTAACTGTTTGCAAATTGCTTAATTTCTAAGATAAGGGAAAAGTTTCCTTTGGTAACTCTTGAGTACAGTGGGACACACATATTTCAAGTTACTGATGCACCTACATCTTTGCATGACTGCATTTTCTATTTTTTTAATGCATCATCAATCACATGCAGCAATTACTCCTGGCAAAATTATTCTTTCTGCCCTAAACTCTACATGAACTATGAGGAACTCGAATGTTCCTCCATGCTTTGTCATTTGCTTGCTTTGCTTTAAATAGGAGTGATTTTTTCCCTTATATTGAGCTGGGTCAGATGTGCTGGCAGGATTTTAAAAGAGATCAAGCCCCCTCAAAAATTTTATTTTCCTGTGTTTAAAAATCTAAACTTTTAGGGTCATAGCTTTCTGTTGATTGTATTAAATGGGTTGTCTGAAAATACATGCTCCCTGCAGGTAATTATTGATTTAATGCAGATTGGGCTTTACTCTGGGGAATTATCTTCAGCATGTGGTGTAATTTCCCTGTAGTGCTATTCCCTTTAAAAAGAGTGGGAGATAATGGGACTAGGTGTGACCTTAAGAGGTCATCTAGTCCATCCTTCTGCCCTAAAGCAGGATCAGCAGTGCTTAAGTCATTCCCAGCAGATGTTTGTCTAACCCCAGCATGTCTTGCAGACGGAAAAGCAAGATTGCAAGAAATGAAAAGGAAGATGCAGGATCCCCTCCCTGTGTGGTTTTCCTTGTTAGTTACTTCAGAAAGAGGAAACATAAATAGAGAAATCCGAACAGGTCAGTCTGGTCCTATCCTATTATGATTGAAAAACTCAGACTTCCAATTCTGTGTTATGTCCTGAGTAAAACACTGAGGGAAGCTGCAGCAGCACAGATGATTAGTCTGTACTGCTCCACTCTAAAAGCGGGAGTTTAACTTGCTGTCACAGCATGTGCCAGCACTGTCATTTTGATCCTGTTCAACATTCATTAATTACAAACTTGTCCCACTTCCTTCATCTGCTCTTGAGTGAAATGAACAAATTTTCAGCATTATTGAAAACCATAAAAAATGGTTTTGATCGATGCATAATACTGAATCTCCCTTGAAAACCTGCTTAGTCACAGGTTTATGACTCTGGGCTCCTGACAAAGTTGCTGCCAGCATGGTAGTAGATAGCTCACGGGCTTAGAAATTGCAGTCAAGAAAAGTTAACCACTTCAGACAGGTTTGGGACTGTTTGATATTTAATAGCTGCAAACAGAAGTCTGATGTAACAAAGATGTCGTGTGCAAAAGTCTTAGAGAAATTTCAGTCAGGTGAAATCTGTAAAAGTGCAGATATATGATGATGTAAGGTCTGCATGGTGAACACGACCAGCATTTTCCAACGTTGCTGACAGATGGGGTGAAAGATAAGCAAAGAATCAGAGATTAAAGATAAATGATAAGGAGACACTGTAACTGCAGGGGATGTTTTCTCCTTTTTCCAAAGCTCAGTTTCACAGAGGTTAGAGGGCTTCCCCACTCCACCTCCACCTGTTTTTGTTGCCCTCCTGATCACCATATCTCTGACAGGAGCCTGCTTCCAGGTTGAAGAACCCTGGGCACAAAGCTGCTAATGAGCAATTTAATCAGGAAGAAGATAAACCTGCAGCATGAGCAGAAAGCTGCAATAGCAACTGACTCCCAATTCCCCCCCCCCTTCCCCAATTCAGTTTGTGGTTTCTGCCCCTTCTCTTCTAATTAATTTTCCCTGAGTGCAAAATTAATGTCAATAATAAAGTGCATTCCTTCCTTAGGGAAAGCCTCCTGGCATCTCCCTGCTGTTTGTTCATGCCCTGTCATGCCCCAGCGTGGTCAGTGATCCAGCAGATACCACACATTGCACTGCCATCTCTGGTATTCCCAGTGTCAGTAAGTCTTATAGGGGCAGGTGTTTTCAGTGTGCTGAGGGGAAGAAAAATTCCTCTGGGCAAAACCATTTTCTGACAGTTTAAACAAAGCGTATTGGTGTTATAAATTAAATGTTCAAACTGATGCCAAGCACTGGTGAGACTTTGTTGAAGCTGTATCTGTATTGTATGTTATAGACATTTTACCTCAGATCTGAGGCTTAGCCTTAATACAGGCAAATTTCAATGGCTCTGTCAAGACTAATTAATTTTCCACTGCAGTGACTCTGAAGAAGGTTTTTAGGACCTAAGACGGGCTCATGTTCGGCTTCAGTGCAGCTCTTTCCTGTTGGGGCAGAATTCAGTATAAGGAGTGGGTTTAGCCCCACCTGGAATTTTGTGCAGGGTAACACAGCCCAAGAGGCCGTGGTTGTATAAACACAGACCTAAATCACGGGAACACGAGAGCTGGTCATTGACTCGCTTCTCCATCAGGTGTTTCATCTGTAAAACTTGGGCAGAGGAGGGGAGAGAGGCTTCTCAGGTTTCTGGAGATTACTGAAAATCCAATCTACGCTTGCCTTCACAGAAGGTGTTTTAAGCATCTTTTATAGCTCCAATCTATGAAGTGTAACCTGTTACTGCTAAGCTGCAGTGATGGGCTCACAGTGAGCCACCTCCCGCTGTGCAGCCCTGGAACTAGAGCTCACTGTCATCACACTGACTGCCCAGCATTTGGCAACGTGTTACCTGTGTATCTTGCTTTGGGTGGGATTTATTATTTCATCTTAAGTAAATGCTGCCCCTTGCTCCTAGGTACAATTCCACGCTCAGTTTTGGATTGATATTACATGCCATATTCCCTAAGAGGGTGAAAACATGCCCAGGCATGGGAGGTGAGGGAGAGAACAAGGTCAAGCTGTTTCATCACCAGCAAACAAACCTCAGTGCACGTGAAAAGTGTTTAAAGTAACTTCTCCTTCTCGCAGTTGATCACCTCTGGTTCCATTTTCCCTATCTTATCTATAATGGGTGGGGAGGGAGAGAGAGAGAGAGATCACGCCAAGGGTCACAGCTTACATGCACTGAAATCAAACCCTGCAGTTAAATGACCTCATAGGGTGTGTAGCATCGCAGGGCAGCATCTTGCATTTGGCAGACCTTTGACCTTGTGGTGAGAATCAACCCTGCTGATCAGCTGGAGAAAACATTCAACAGATGGGCCCTTCCTAATCTTCTGCTGCACACTCGAGCACAGCCAGATAACAGCGGTTACTGTGGATTGCTCGGCCTTTAGCTCTGTGCAGAGCAGGCTCTTAGGAGCAGGAACAAAAAGCCTTTCTTTGAGATACTGGGGGTTTTCCCAGTGTTTTTGTTTGTTGTTTTTTTTTTCCCCCAGTTTTTCCCATGTTGCTCTCTTAGTGTGTTGGATGTGTGTCCCCTCTCCCCACACTCTCTTCAGATTTTGGAATGGTTAAAATGCATGGTTGCTCTCAGGTAAGATGGGGGAAATAGTTCCCAGAGTAATGAGCATTTAAATCACTGTGTCTGACGGTTTAACTCCTGAAAGCAGATTATCAGCTTCACAGTGCATGCAGTGCATGGCTTTGAGACATCAGTGGCACAAGCTGGTTTTACTCTTTTGCTTCATTCGCTTCGTGTTCTTTGCTTCCTTACTGACATGAAACAAATAAACGTTTCCATTGTTGGCAGCGCCGGTAATGAAGGCGTCAGTAGCTACGGTGCTGAAGAGCTATCCAACCCAAATTCAAGCACGGTGTCTTCAGAGGCGACAGGACAGGACACTGCCTTGCGAGAGCAAGGAGGACAAGCAGACTCTAATTTCTTGAAGCACTTTACTGAAGCAAGAGACACAAGCCTGCCTGCCTTGGTGCCTCCCGCAGGCTGGGCCAAAGAACACATCTCAGCAGATCTCACAAGCAGCAGTGACAAGTTACCCACCTCAGACTGCAACAGAGCACTGCCACGGCCAGGTCCAGTGAGTGACAAAGAAGAGGGATTAGCACATGCCGAATCTGCAGACAGAGGGCTGAAATGTGATAATATCGCTGCCTCCTACACCAAAACCAGCACGAATGAGCCCAGAATCCCCAGCCTGGAGCCCAGCCCTACTGCTGCAATCACAGAAATGCAAGGAGTCACACAAATGAGTCTGAATGAATTAGGATCTCTCCATCAGAGGGAACAGCTGGGTGGCATGAGGGGGCCACATGTCAGCACGTTTCCCCGGGGTAAAGCAGCAGGAGATTATTTTACTGCTCAGGAGGCCGAGCAGGAGCGAGGAGTTTTGGAAGTAGGTCAGCTGCAGGCAGTAATGCACCAAGGTAGACAGGACACAGATGGTGGAGAGGGTCTGCTAATGAAAAAGGAAACCTTAATCCTAAATTATCCAGCAACAGGAGGCTCAGACAGTGAAAAATTTGGAGCAATTGTGAATGCTCAGGGCTTTGCTGAGATCAGTGAAGTCTGTAATCTGCAGATGGGGGCTGGAGCAACAGCTATAGGGACTGAGGCAAATCCAGCTCTATCTGTAAGCAAAAGGAAGCAATCAGAAGCTTGTACTTTAATGTCAGAGTTGCCTCCTAACCCTCCAAATCTCTTCCTGGTACCAAAGCCTGAAGAGCCTTCGAGGGAATATGTGCCTGGAAATGACTCTCAAGATCCGCTGAGGAGCGAAACAGCGAAAACAGCCTCTGAAAAAAACAAATCCATTTTTCAAAGAGAGCTTCAAAAGGAGGATGAGCTTGTTAGTGCTGAGCATTTCAGTGTGCCTTTATCACTTAAGCAAGGGGAAGAAGAAAAATCAGCTGTCACAACTGAAAGCCCAAAAGATGAAGCCAGTAGCAACGAAATTATAAAGGCTGATGATGTGTCTAGAGAAAGCACCACACTTTCTGAAACAGAAAGCATTAGCAGTCCCACTAAGGAAAATTCACTGGTAGATAAAAGATTAGTACTGGAAGAATCTGCATTAAGTACTTCTTTGAGCAGATTCACAGAGCTGTATCAAAAAGAAATTGAGTCGGATGTAACAGGAGTTAAAAATGGAATCAGAACAGAGGATGCACAAATGCCAGAAACCAGTGAATTACCTGAGGGCTCAAGTGGGGCAGGAAGACAGCTACTGAGATCTGTTAGTAGCCACTACCAGGACACAGAAAATACCCACTTGGAACACAATCCTGAGGAATTCAGCCTTTGTGAAAACCCTTCAAAAGGTGAGGAAAAGCCTCTGAATTTAGACGGTAACTTGAAAACACCTGAAGGCAACTCACAGTCTCTTGGTTGTACACCTGAACAACAAATGAGTAAAGAGAAAACAGCTGTTCCAGATGACCTGGAGAACAAGCTCGTGGCTTCACCACAGTTGGCAAGGGAGGAATGCCCACTGGGTTCTGATTGCTTTAACGCTGAGCCAGAAGGCAAAACTTCAGACCAGCCAGGCTGTAGCAGGGCTGAAAAGGTTTGTTTAGATGGTGCACACAGTTCACTTCTTCTCGACCCTGGGAACAATAATATTAAGCAGAGTAAGCAGGACGAATCCTGGGAAAAGTCTTTTGCTAGAGAAACTGCGTTGGAATGTGAATGCCAAGCTGAGAGGCAAGAAAAGCCTGAGAGCTCTGGCAAGTCAGGAGAAAGTGCAAAAATGCCCAAATTAAAATTTGATCTCCGGGGCTTAGGCGAGTTGGCAGGGACTGTGGATCCCATGGCTGTACAAACCCAGGAGGCCTCCCGGGCTCTGGAAACCAAAGCACAGAACAGTCACATCCCTGAAGTGCCTCGCAGAAATCCAGAGCAGGAACCTGCAGCTGCACCAAGCAGTGCTGGGGGTGGAGAGCAACAGGCGGGGAAGCGCCAGACGGCAGTGAAAAGTTTCACGGAGGACAAAGATTTGGCACTGGGAAGTGAGCGCGAATCGGATGTGCCGGTGCAAGCTCAGCTGGAGCAAGTGGCTGCAGAAAGTCACAGAAATACACAGAGGGCTCGCTCAGAACCCCCTGGAGCTGCAGTTGGTGCTTCAGGACTTGCTGCTCAGCACGTGCAGGTGGAGGAAGGGGGTGGCAGCCACATCCCTGCAAACAACTGCTCCCCTGAGAGCGACGCGTGCGGCTCTTCAGAGGCCCTGGAGCTGCAGGGAAATGCAGGTGATCCAACTGCTCCTCCCAAAGCAGAGAAAAAGGAGCAGTTGGTGTCTGTGGCTGCTGTCTCTGGCTGGGGCTCAAATACAGGAGTTGAACAACAGAAGCACCAGAGCAGAGTGACAGCTGTCACAGGGGCAGATGATCAGGAACACAAAGGAAGGGCACTACAACCTGAACAACCATTGGATGTCAATAATCACATCAGCATACCACAAATGCCTCTGAACGTTTCAAACAACCCTAATGAAGGGTCTTCTGTGCCGGGTCCAGCCCTGCCCCGATGTGACTCGGACAGGGCAAAAGAGCAGGACCAGGATACCAGCAGTGCTGAGGGTGTGTGCAGCAGGGAGCAGCAGCAAAGCAGTTCTGGTGCCACCACGCTTAATTGGCAAGGTTGCAACCAGCAAAACAAAAGCCATCCCAAGGCAGAGGAAAACTGCTGCAGTGAGCAGAACTCAGACAAGCCCGAGCAGGGTGATAGTTCTTTGATCTCGGCTAGACGGCATGAAGCAGCACGTCAGAGCAATGCATTTTGTAAAGAATCTGACAAGAATGAACAGCCAGGCAGGAGAGAAGATAATACTGGTGAGAGCTGTGCTGCTGCTGTAAACACTCTTCCAGGGGCACAGGATTCAGTAAGTGCCACTAACATGTCCCAGGCTTTGCCAAGTGATACAGAAATAGCATATGCTTCTGATAATTCTGAGAAAAACGATCCTCAAATATCTCATCCAGAAACTCAAAGGAAAACGCCATTAATGGCAAAAAACTCGGAAAATATTCTGACTGCCGATGGGGAAATCATCCAGAAAGATGGAAACACAGAGATAAGTTATGGGGACAGTTCTTCTGTGACACAAACAAGCAATATGAAGCCTGACAAAAGTCCAGGGGCACAAGGATCTCCTTCACCATCACAGGCACAGGGGGAAGTAATTCCCACTGATACACTGCATAAATCCAGCTGCATTCAAAAGACAGCAGAGCAGCCTAGCGATTGTCAAGCAGATGTTACAGCCCTCTCTCCCCAGACCTCTGTATTCAGCCACCCCAGCCAGCAACCTGGAAACACCACAGACAAGGGTGCCGGGGGGGAATCACTAAATAATGAGCTGGAAGTTGTAGCATGTCAAAACACCTTAGAAGATCCTCAGGTGTCAGCTCACGTAGGTCCCTCAGCCAGGGTAAGCACAGGTAAAACAGCAAACTCAGAAAACAGCTCTGTGGCAGGTGTGTGTGGGGGTGAAAAAGACTGTCCAGACCAAAGTTTTCAGGGTGATGGAGACAGAAGTTTCTCCTTGCCAGAGACTTTAAATGTAGGGCAGAGAACTGGAAACTTATCACAGTTCAGCTCTGAGAAGCTGAAGAAAGAGAACTCTGCAATTAAATCCAAAACAACAAAAAGTGAGCTGAACTTCAAAGAGCAGCAAAGTGACAGTTCAGCAGAGTCTCTGTTAGCTCTCCCTACTCCAGAAGGGAAGCTACTGAGCCTTTCATCATCACAAGAAGGCTGTAATGAGGAAATTGCAACCAACATCTGCGTAGCTGACAAGCACGGTGAGATCTTAAGGAAACCTGGGAATACAGAAAAAATGGAAGAGCTTTCAAAAGAGAATAATAACATAACCAGGGCAGACATCAGTATTTCTGATCAGTCTGCAGAGAACTCTGGAAGGGAGCATGAGGCTCTGACTTGCAGCTCTCTGGACTTTGGCTCCAGCATCCCAGACTTCAGGCAGCACATCAGCCAGATATTTAAGAAAACTGTCCACAGCACGCTGAGTGCTGAATTACCCCAACTTTTGTCTGAAAACCATGCAGGCTTCAAGCAGAGTCCAGGGGCCAAGGATACAGCAGAACTCTGTGGTGCTGAGAACTTTTCAGAACCAGACAAGGCGGGCAAAGGAGCTCCCGAGGGCACCTCAGAAGCAGAGGGGCAAGAGTTATCTTTAGCCGCTGAGACTTCCTGCAAAGCTGCCCAGGGCAAATCTCTGCAGCGAGAAAGCACCGTGGCAGAGCTGCCACCAGCAAGTCTCCAGGACACTGAGGCAAACAGGCAGCCCGGTAGCTGTTCAGAAGTGGTCCCCAGCTCGGATGGAGCTACACCTGCTGAACGTGCGGTGGGAAATCTGCACAAGCCAGGCAAGCCCCCTGAGAGCAGTGAGATGGAAGGAGAGGAAGGCGTGTGTGCTGGTGGCATCGATCCTGAGTCGCTAATAAGCTTAGAGATAAGGAAACAAGGACCGGCTTGGTTTGATGGGGCAGCAGCTGAGAACTTCCCTGCGTATTCCGACAGCCGGCAACAACCCACGGGAGCCGCTGTCTCTGCGGGCGATGCACGGCACGGGGACGTAGGAGATGCTGCTGCCACAGAGGGAAATCACTCGATTACGGGGTGTGATGCAGCACCAGTGTCATCTGAAGAGCATGTAAGCCTCGCTTCTGAACGGTGCCAGGATCCCAAGCCAAATGAACAGCAGGGAAGTGAGTCCGGCGATCCAGGCGCTGCCAAGAGCATCTCTGACATGGCCGCTTCAACCCTTGTCCCGGGAGGATCCTACAGCCGGGAAAAACTGTCAGACAGTTTTGATGTGTCCCCCAAGGGAAATGGGGGGACACACGTTCCCAGCAGTTTCATTAAGTCTCAGGGTGACACCCAGGTGATGCAGGACGGTGCAGTGACCAGGGAATGCTTGGAAACATCTGAAAATTCACGGGATGCACAGCAGGAAAGCAAAGTGACCACGCACGGGTTAATAGATTACTTAAAAAATGAAGTAAGCCAGGATGATTGCATGCAAGCTGACTCTAAACTGGGATCTAGCAGCATGACTGAGGGAGATGGTAAAGAGAACAGTGACACAGTGTTAGGCACGGCAGAGGCAGGTGAGGAAAGAACTGGAGACGTCCCTGAAACAGGTACTGCAAGGATGTTAGTCACTGGGGGAGACAACACAGCCATAAACACGAGCACTGGAGAGCAGGAGGCAGACCTGTACAAAAATCACCCTCCAACCCTCCCTGGGATAGAGCAAGGTGAGCCTTCTGCACGTGCAGATCTCGCTGTTGCTGAAAATCAGCCGAGCAAGATGAATTCGGAACATGAAAGCTCACTTCGGGATGCCAAAGGAAAGCTATCACCGCCTGCATTAACTGAGCCTGAGAGCCTTGACCTCAGTGAACTCCAGGACATGGCTGTGGCAGGATTACCTCCTGAAAGGTATTTACTTTGAATTACTGTGTGAAATGGTTGTCAGGGCCCCGGGGGTGGAGAGAGGTACAATTTTCAAGGCAGATACCCGTTGTCTGGGCGGTTTGGGAGGGCACTTACTGTGTTCTTTAAATGTATCTTAAATATATGTTGGTTCTAAATGTAGACTACATGGAAAAAAATAATTTGTAAGGACAGAGAGGTCCTAAAAGCCGAGGAGCACAGTTCTTACCTGTTCCATCTGCTGGTCCAGGTTCCTGCCCTTACCTGTGTGGATTTGCTTACACTTCCAGCGTTCACACCTCGTAGCCCAAAGTTAGGCACACAAACAGCACTTCCTAGCCTTAAGTCAGTAGAGTTTTGCCCAAGTTTTGGTGACCCAGTTAAATGAGACCTGCAGCATTCACACGGAGAGCAGCATTTAAAAATGAGCCCACGGAGTAACCCAATTACTCACTCTGTGAGTTGTCTGGGCCTCCCTCTTATCCTCCCCTACAATATAATTGCGCTGACAGTGCCTTTGATCACTGCGTTATTCAGCGTTTCCGATGGCACGGAGTTGTTTCAGATGTGAGTTCTTCTGAGCTGGGACTTGTGGAGCCTCAGAGTTGTTTTTCATTTTATGTTTATTTGTTTTCCAAACCTAGCAGTAACTGCTTTAATGAAGTTAAAATCCCCCTTTTTTTTTTTTTTTTTTTTTTTTTTTTTTTTTTTTTTTTTTTTTTAATGAGCTTCTACTTTGCTGTATGAATTCTTAGTTTGATGTGCAGTTAATTCAAGATAATTATGATCTTAGAAGAGGTGCTTTCCTTCCACCTATTGCCTTGATCTAGTCCTATCACTGCTTCCTCTGTAACCTCAGCAACTTCCTTGCACACTGTCCCTCTCCTTCCCATACCAGAGGAGGCACCGACAGCTGTAACTGCTGACACAGCAGCAGAGAAAAGGGTACAGGGAACAGCTAAACTACATCAGACAATGTCAGTGAACGGTCTGCAGAGGTGGAGTCTTTCTAAGTAATACCAAAAACTGAATAAGGAGGGAGAATATTTCACTGACACATTCCTTCAAGGTCAGGGTGATAAAACAATATAGTAAGTGAAAAGAGCTGAAGCATTTCTGTTGTTGGGAGAACGTGGGGGAGTTCTTCCTGCTGTATGTGAGTGAGGGATGGAGGCTGACTAGGATCTAATTGTGTGAGCAGAACATACATTAGAAGAATATTGGAAGTGTTGGAAACCTGGGCAGCTCCCTTCACGGGATGGGAAGCTTCACAGTGGGTAGCTTTGAAATTCCCAAACAAGTTGCTGGCATGGCCTGGCTCAGGAGCCACGAGGGACCACGGGCAGTGCATGCACATCTATCTGTCTGGGCATGTGTCCCATGTCAGGGCGGGTACCACACTTTAAATAAATACCTGTGGGGAGCAGGGCAGGGTTCTTGAAACAGCTGCTGACAGTTCGTGGAGTGGTTGCTTCATACTTGCATATGCTTCAGGAATTCATTATCACCTGTTTTTCCAGCGTGAGTGTTGGTATCAGCAGGCAGCTGCTGCTTTTGGACTGTGACTGTCCCAAAGGCTGAAGCACTGGGGACTCTCAGAGGTGCAGAGGAGCCTCTGCTTTTATCAGGCTCATTTCTTAGAGGAATATGCATTGATAATACAAAAGAGAAGCAGAAAGCATTAGTTGAGCTGGCTGGTCTGTCTTCATCAGGTCCAATACACTGACCACTCTAGTTTTCCTCTGAGATTAAGGTTGGTTTTGTATCATTAAATGCCAAGGTGCACTCCATGTGCTGTGTGAGCTGCTGAGTGGTTTGCAGTGGTTTATTGCCCTGTCAGCCTTACAGAGGATAAACTATTATAGACATGCAAAACAGGGTGCATGTTTCTAAGAGCTGACTGTGGGGATATGGACCTGATGGAAAGAACTCCAGGGATAAAGAATCCTACCCAGCTCTCAAAATATAGAGCAGTTAGAAGTGTGTTATATTTAGGGGAAGTAAATGGTTCTGAATTGGTTCCAGAAGAGAGTTCTGAATTATTTCAGCATTGTTTTCTTCCCCCTCCACTGCTCCTGTGCAGCTTCATCTCTTACATGATCCCTCATGTTGAAACCACACTGAACTGGGCATGAGGGGGCAAAGCTGACTCTTAAAGCCTTGTTAGGATTTCTTCCTGTAGAGGAAAGAGAGGAATTTCTTCCCTTTGTGGCTAAGCAGTGTGAGGAGGGTGGTCTTGAGATGAACAGCAGATCCAAGCACTGCCTGTAGCCATTCCTGCCCCCACCTCCTTTAGGAGCAGAACACTGGTCAGCTCATAAGGAGAGTCCTGAAGGCAGCAGGACAGCACCAATGACTTCCCTTCAAATCTTCTGTAAAAAGGACAATTGTTTTTGTTGTGGAGGTTGTGGCTGAAGCATTAGCCCCTCCTTTCTTGTGGAAGTATTCCATTCCTGTGCTATTTGCAGAAGCAGGGAAGGGTTGGATTTTGCCAACCCTGTCAGCACTGAAAAGGAGTAAAAAAGCCCCCTTTCTTTTTGATGGTTTTGATGTTTTTAACTCTCTCTACTGAATCTGTAACTGAGAACCTCTGTTCCTGATTGGCACATCTGGGCATCAAAATGTCATTCTTCCTGCTTACCATTGGGCATCCAGCTGCTTCATTTTGCTGTGGGAGTTTTATTTGGAAAGAAAGACCAGGACTTGAGTTGTTTTGGGGGTTTTTTTTGTCTCCTTTTGCATTGGATACCCACACATCTTTCTTTCCTGGAGAGACAGTGGAGGTTCCTGTGTACATAGGGAGTCTTTATGTCCCTGAAGTGCCCCTGTTTGCATCATGACCTGTGACAGATACTGAGCAGGGCATGGAGCAAAACTAGAAATGATGGCAACATTTTAGGGGTTTTTAGAGGTGGCATTGATTTTTTTTGATAACTTCCTGCAATTCAGCTGTCTGGTACATGCAAACTGTCTCTTGGAAAAAGTACTGAGGGAGCTTTTCTGAAGTGGAGCTGGTGAAGTCATTCCCAGATGTGCATCTGGGAGGTACAGAGAACACGTTGCATCGTTCCCTGATTTGCTGGTTTGGCAAAAGGCTCAGCTTGTTAACAGGCCTTTGGGTGTTCCAGGCTCTCAGAGATGCTGGGGCTGGGTGTGCAGCGAGGAAAGAGCCACAAGCAAACAACGACACCCGTGTTTTTGGAGAGTGGAGAGTTCTGCTGCGCTGACTCACATCACTGACAAATCTAAACACTATTCTTGTATGGGAAGTACATTGCAGCAGTTGGAGTCAGCAAAGCTACTTGAAAAACATTCTTTACGTCCTATGCGTAGGTCAGACGAGATCTCTGAAGCTGGCCCAGACACACTTTTGGATCTGCTTCATACTTTGTTCTTGCCATCAAAAATTGGCGAGTTCAGTAACTCCAAAAAGAATGTTCACTCCTTAGTAAGTACTGACTTGGTCTGTTTTGTCTGTGTAACAAATACATCATAAATATTTTAACAGTCTTGCTGGATGAGGTGGGGAATGTAGAACCGCTCTTCAGATCAGTCAAGTGGGTTTTGAGGGCTAAGGCTTTGTGTCCTTAGCAGCTGAAAACAAGAGTCTGGAGTTAAAAGGAAACTTGTCAAAACAGTAATTATGCAGCTCTTTATTTCCCTGGGTTTTAACTTCAAAATTGATTCAGGTGTGTGCAGCATCTCAGGATCACGAAACAAAGGGAGAAATAGCTGGAGGTGATTTACAAATAAAGGAAATGCTCAAAATTAATCGAGTTATTTGTTTCTCCAGCCCTTCTGCCTTTGCATCTGAATTCTTTCTCTCTATTTTCCTCCCATCTTACAGTTCATTGCTATCCTCAGTAGGTGCAGCTGTTAGTACAGTTGTGCTTTTGGAGGTGCAGGCAGCTCAGCCTGCAGTCCTAAACTAAATTAACTGGATGGGGAGTTCTGGGGCAATTTCATCAGTGTGAAGTCCAAGATGTTTAATATTGGTATTTTTCTATTCAGGAAGAGTAAAATGAAGATAACTTCACTCTTAAATAGACATCTCCCATTGCCTTCTAGGAAGTAAAAGGGAGTTTTGCCAACTGTTCTAATGGATTCCATTGACTGAACTGACCGCTGGTTTAGGCAGCATTCAAGTATTTATAAAATTTATGAAGCATTTATAAAATGCTGATTTGATAGCATGCCCTGCTGTATTCAAAAACATGCCAATGGAAAACTGGGTGTGTGAGACCACACTGGTTATTTTTTTTTAATTTTATTTATTTCTGTTGTGCTACACAGAAGTCCAGAAATAGATCATCTCTGGTCCTGCCAAATTGTTGGTACTTTTGTCTCCAATTGCTGTATTGAAGACATTCTGTAACACTCTTGAGAACCTGGGCCAAATATTTATAAAGTATTGACATGGATGGATGATGCATGAGCTGCTGTTTTCACATGTCCTTCTGTGATTCTCAAGACATTACACTTATTCAACCAAACACAGGCATTTGCTAAAGAAATCCAGCATGGACACTGCAAATACTTTGTCCAGTGTCTGGACAGGGAGTTTAGCATCAATTTTTGTCTTCTTTTCTCATTACGTTAAAAATTACTTTCGGATTATTTTTTTTGTCTGAGTAGATTTCACCAGATGTATTTTCCAACCTCGCTTCTTCCAAGTAAGCTGCCTATTTTCTCAAAGTTGTTTTGGCATATCTTACAGATCCCCTGTTCTCTCAGTTCCAACCCTAAATCTTCTGGCTTCTTGCAAAATTGGACGCCGTGGAGCTTGTTCCATGGCCCCTGTTTCTAATAGAATATGCAAAGTAGGATTAGCCCCAGCTTTGAACCCCTCCATGGGCAGCTCTGGGAACAGCAATTACAGACACAGGCATGTTCTCCATGCCTTGGATGTGGCTTCCTTCCAGTTCCTCTGTGCCCTGGCACACTTGCACTGCACTAATGCTGCTCAACAGGGACTCCTCTGGAGATGTGTCTGAAGAGTCAGAACTCCACAGCTCCTGACTTACCCTTCTCAGTGTTGATGCAGGTAAATGGAAGCACACACAGGCATTGCTAACAACAGGAGGGGCTTTTTAAGGCGTTGCAATACCTTAAAAGTACTCTGGAAAAACAAACAAACAAACAAAAAATGTTGATGCATCTATTTGGGCCTGCTCACCTACACTCAGCCCCCCAGGTTAACTCTCACAGTGGAGTCCCTCTGGCGTGTAAGAAGCTCTGCATCTCAAATTGCAATATAAGGGTAGAAACGGTAATTGCTTCGCTCAAAGGCGTGATGGTTCTGGATTCTGAGGTCCCTCTGAAAGGCTGAGGGCCACCACTCTGTGCTGCTGGGAAGAACCAGCCCCAGTATGTTCTGGCAATCTTGTTCTCCGTGCTGAAATGTGCTGGGCACCTCCTCTTTGTTCAGCCAGGCTTAACCTTTCCTCTGCCCTGTCTCCCTGTTCCGTACCTTCTCCACACAATCCATTGTCCTCAGTAAAATAACCAGCTGTCCAAAAGCGCCCCAGGACTCCACGAGGTTGTTTCTAATTTAATGTCACTAATTTGCTTGCTTTACCTCTCCCACATTCCTCTGAGGACAGCTGTGTGAGGGGAGGCTACGGCTGCAGCCTGTCCTAAAGCTGGTAAATGCTGGGCCAAAATCTCTGCTCCTCTGGGGTGATAGCAGCAAAGAATTTGGCCCTGAGCCTCTGACTGATCAGCCCAGGAGAATGGTCCTGTGATCCTTTCCCACCCAGACCATCTTTGCTTAAATAAGGGGGGGGGTGTCTGGTTGTTTCAACTGATAAAAAATCAAATTAGGAAGACAGGGCTCTATGCAGGCAAGCAGGATTTAAATGATTCATCAGCCTCAAGTACCTGGTGTTTTCCAGCCCCAAACCCCTCAACCTCAGCTTCTCTTTGTACAAGGTGCTCCGGAAAACATGGAGCGTGTGCTCCCTGAAACTCATCAAACTGCTTTTTAAAATTCTTTTCCAGCCTGTTTTTCCCAGCTCCTTTGGCTGATGAAAGACAAACAGTGTAATCAATTAAGCCTCTTTTTTTTCTTTCTTTCTTTTTTCTTTTTTTTTTTTTTTTTGAGGCACTCACTAGCTTATGTAAAATCTTTGGAATTTGTAAGCATGATAACATTGTTATGCTCTCCTAGCTGATAGAAATATCAAAGCCAACTAAGAATAACTCTGCAGCAGACAGAGAAGATTGGATTTGTTTCCTGGAATGAAAGCAAAAAGCATGAATACACTGCTCAGTTTCTAACAACTAAGGGAAAAAAAATAAAGGGACACTTAAAACTTCCATTTCCCTTTCTTAGCAATGTCATTAAATGAGTCAAAACATAGAGTTAGTTTCCCTGGATATTTAAAAGTCTCCAAGACTTACCACTTCTTATCTTTTTTTTTTTTTTTTTTTTCTGAATGCTGTGATTGTACATGAAACTTATGTTGCATCCAGCATTTTTCAAATCTTGTTCTTCTGCTAGAAACTCCAAATAGGCTTGTTTTACTAGAAAAGCTATCCCTGGAATTTGTGAGGCTTCGAGTCTAGCCTAGGATCTTCCAAAAATCCATCTCACTTATTTGGAAATTTGCAGAATGGCAGTTTCCCATCTCTTTGTTCCTCCAAGATGTAATGGGTTAACATTAAACTTTCCTTTTTTTTATTTTTTTCCCCAAAGAAGGAGGTTAAGGTAGAAGTCTGGGAATTCCAAGAAACAGCCATCCCAAAGCCTCACCGATCAAAATTGCTGGGAAATGCACAGCCTAATTTTCAGCCACCACAAATGACGGTTGTGGGCAATTTGTGTGTGGAAAGCAGTGGAAGTATAAAGTTCAGGTGCTTGTTACAGACGTGGCTTGGCCATCTCAGCCAGGCTGCTCCCCGGTTAATTGGGCCTGTGGTTTTTGTGAAGTGAATAACTACGAACCTCTGGGTAAGAAACGCGAAAAAGAAACTCCTCTTTAATGCTAAACAAACTGAAGTACCTTTGTTTGTGTTTGTTGCAAAATGGCCTTAATGAAGGGTACTAAGTTTTCACAATTTCAAATTGCACACATTGATTTTTTTTTATAGGGCCATGCAGGAATAGGACAAGCCTTTGGCTGCAGGAGGGTACGTTTAGGTGGAATATTAGGAAGGAATTCTTCCCTGTGAGGGTGGGGAAGCCCTGGCACAGGTTGCCCAGAGAAGCTGTGGCTGCCCCATCCCTGGAAGTGTCCAAGGTTGGATGGGGCTTGGAGCAACTTGGGCTAGTGGAAGGTGTCCCTGCTCCTGTTCCAGGGGGGTTGGAACAAGATGATCTTGAAGGTCCCTTCCCACCCAAACCATTCTGTGATTCCATTTCCTACATTTAAAACAAATGTCCCCTCCTGTACACACCATCCTGATGCTTTCTGGATTTCCCTTCCACCTAACTGTTCCCTGGGAGCCAGGGAAGGGCACGGCCATGCCATGGGATGTCTCCTGCTCCGAGTCCCTTTCATCAGCACACTCACTGCTCCTGCCCAGCTCTGGCCTCAGGAGAAATCTTTGGCAAGGCTTTCCTTTGATCTGTGGCTGCCCCAGCCAGCCTGTCCCTGCACCCTGACAGCCACCCCTGCCCTGTCATTGTCTCCCCAGCCCTGCTTATCTCTTGTTTTCCTGTTGCCTTTCAGCTGGTTTCCTCTCTCCTCCCCCAAACCTTCTGCCGAGGCAGGTCAGGCACACCTCGGCACGGTGTTCCTGCATTTACAGCCCAGCAGGTTCCCTGTGGTTTAAGTCGCAGAGGGCACTGGGAGACAAGTGGCAATGCTTTTGTGACAAAGGTGGGTTGAGATTGCTCCATAGGAGGTGAAAGGGCTTTGGCACGGCAAGAGGCTGAGGAACAAGCAGGGACAGGCATGTTCCTTGAGAAAAACGAGCGTCTTATTCCAAAAAATGCTAAATTTGGTTCTGTTAGCAGGAACACAGCTAGTCTGTCACCTTGACTTTATGCCAGACTGAAGTGCTGCTAGCAAAGAAAATAAAAACTTATTTTAATGAATATTCCTCTCTCCAGGGTCTCCCTCCCCGTCAGGGCAGTTATACCTGCAGAAGCTATTTGGGAAATGGTTTCCAGATGACAGAAGAGGTTAATACCCCCCAAAATGAGAGGGGGACTGAACGTTTGTACCCGTATCAAAAAGTCACAGTAACTTTTTCCATGTCTGCTTTCCTGCTGCCTGGGAGGCAGGATATGAAAGAGCTGCTCTCCCCAGAAACTTTTAACTCTGAGATTCATCTGAATTCTTGCTGTCAGAGTGGGTGCTACAGGATCCTGGTGCTACAATCAAGTGAACCCTCCTCGTACCATGCAGTGTTTGCCCCTCAGTAAGCCAGACCTTGCAGCCTAGGTGATGCTGGCAGTCTGCATGTTTTCCAGCATTTTCATCCATTGCAGCATCTGATCTGTCATTTGAGGATCATTTGGGATAGTCTTTTAAATCCTGTGCAGGTTTCTGAGTTCTTAAAAGCAGCAGTGAGGACATGGAGGGGAAATCCTTGTCTCCTGCTTCCAGGCTAGATGGGAAAGTTCTCCAGGAACACACAATTTACCTGAACAGAAATCTGTTCCCTCCTTTTGCTTACAGAAAAATCAGACAAGGGCTAGAAGGAGAAATAGCCCAAGAGTTAAAAAAAAACCCAATTAAACACTGATGAATAATTTCCCACCCTCTGGCTCAGCTCTAAATTGATGCTTTGGGAGGTCCACCAGATATGATTACTGTACCCTAACATTACAACGAGATGCATAGTCCTGCTAGGATCTAGACAGAGTTCTGAAGAAGAGGAAATATTAGTTTTGTCACTCGAGGTGTGGTGGACACCACAGCTGAAGAGCTTGGAGACAGGGAGTCAGATGGGAAACTAACTCAGCTAAATTAAATCTCTGTAATCCCAGCATTTTATCTGCAGTATCTTGATTGGACATTTGGTAAGCAATGGATCTGCTAACTCTCTTGCTGTGGGATGGATATTATAGACATTTAACCTGTAGTTATTGTATGGCATGTTATAAACATGATAATGATCTCCCTGGGTAGAGACTCAGTTAATTCCTTGGGTGCTGGCAGCTCGTATATGCAGTTTGGTGCATCTCCATGCAAAGACTTAATTACCTGTAAAGCCACTCTTTTGTGTTGTAATATACCCATAGGAAACCTAAGAGATTAATAAGGGCACGCAGCTAATTAAAACTGCTCCATTTTTTCATGGGTAAAGAAACCTATGAGAAAGAAAGTAGAGAGGCCTGTAAGAAAGCAGGTGAAAGAATCTATCAGAAAGAAGGCAGAGAAAAGAAAGAAGGTAGTGATGCCTGTAACAAAGAAAGAAACCTATAAGAAAGCAGGGAAAGGAACCCATAAAGGACAAAGATTAACCTATAAGGAGGCAGGTAAAGAAACCTATGAGAAAACCTGTGTGACTCTAGGATCTGGAATTTAACCCAAGAGTTAAACTAGAAATGAAATGCTTTTGTTTAGATTTCAACATACGTTATTTGTTTAGACATAAACACATGAAGTTTCAGTGAAAGTTGTTGAAAACTTCGCCTCTGCATCCTGAAAACATTCTATAAAGTTATCCCTAACGTTGGGCCAAACACCATTCCTGCCTCCTGACACTTTTTTTTTTTTTTAAAGTTGCCGAACGCATTATAAAACGTTAGGAGCTATTTGCGTGTGCTTTAAGCCTTATACACACCGTAATTTAATCTCTCTCCGCATCCACCCCTCCAGCAGATGGAAAACTCCGAAATTCCACCGTAAAAATAAAAAAAAACTGAAAGGATGGGGGGGGGGGGGGGAGAAAGGGGAAAAGGAGGAAGAAATAAAAAAAAAGGGGGGAAGAAAAAAAGAGATGGAACAAAACCCACGTGGGAGCCGGTTCGGGGGGCTCTCGTGCTCCTTTTTTATTTCGGTTGTTTATTTTTTCGCTCCTTTGTTCCCCGCGTTCTCATCCACCCGCGGCGGCGCTCGGATGCCCCGGGGCGGCGGGGGAGGACGGGGCGCGGCAGCCGCGGTCGCTCCGGCCTTTCCTCGGGGAGCCTCATGGGAGGAGCCTCCGAGAACCAGCTCCAGGCTCCTATTCCTCGGCCTTTTGTACGCCCCAGAGCTCGCCCTCCCACCCCCAAAAAGAAAAAAAATCTGCCGGGAGCGGCGTTTTGTCGGAGCCGCTGGTCCCCACCCGGGATGGTGGGAGCGGAGGGAGTTGCTGTTCGAGCGAGGGGCTGTTGCGGGGTGTTGTGTTGGAAGCGAGGATGACTGGGAGTAGGAAAGCTGGTGATTATTTCCTGGCGTTGGTAAGTAGGCACTTGTGAGGGGGAAAGTTTTTTCTCCCCCTCCTTCCCTCTCCCCTTGAACAACTTTTCGAAACTTTTTCTGCTGCTCCCACGGCGCTTTCTCCAGCTCTGGGTGAGGATTAACTCTCCTTACTCCCCCTAAAAGATTGGATGGTTTTGCGGGCTCCTGCCACGGTTTCTGGTTGGGTTTGGGGTTTCAGCTCGAGCAGGGAGACTGTGTGTGTGTGTCGTTCGTACTGAGAAACCTCTGCCTCAGGTTTACTAGCTGGAATTTGGGAACTTTGAAGTCCTTCAGCAATGACATCAGGACGTGACCGAGAGCCCTTCCCAGGCTCTAAAAGCTGCTCGGTGGTGACGTGATGGGCTTTTTATAATGGTTGACAGTTATTACAGCAAATATGCTTATTCACCCTGTGCAGGAATGATTTATACTTCTGAGACTTTTATGTGGCTTTCTGTCGTCCCTCTTTTAGCTTGCAGAGGAAGTAGTGCTGTAACGCGTGTTTCGGTCCCATTAAGTGTTTTAATCTAGAATAATTGTGTTTGTTTATTGTATTAACTCACCCTAAGTTTTAATGTGACCACAGTAATGTAGAACACTCAGGCAAAAAAAAAAAAAAATTATTTTGGTGTTCCAAGTAAACAAATCAGTGATCAATCTGGGTACTCATGTTACAGAAATTAGGGGCTTTCTAAGCAGGAAGGGTTGGGTGAGCATGGAAGTGCCGGCCCTCAGGTAATGTGTTACTAAACACCATCCCCTGCCAAGATAACTTCTCTATCTTGTCAGGATTTCCACAAGCAGTGCCAGAAAAGTATCATTTCTGAGAATGACTCTCCGTGGTCACGGGTCCGGATGCCCGACAGCAACAGCGCTCTCCTGCCCCGGCAGGTCATTTGGAATTCCCTGCAGGGACTGCCAGCTGCTGGGCACCACCTGGCTTCCTTGGCTTGCTTCTCACAGGTGGGGTGTCGCCTTCAGGAAGCCTTTTACAAAATGCTTTGGTGTCTCCAGAGCGCAGTTTCTGCGTTTGTTTTTCCTTTCTGGTGTTGTTAGCCTGGAAATCTGCAGTGAGGGAAGGGAGTTCTTGCTGCTGGAAGCACAGCCTGGTGTCTGGAGCTGGGCACCCATGTGGTCCCAAGTGGACTGCACAGAACTTTGGGAGATGCAGGTGGTTCCTGCTGCTTGGCCAGGATGATGGCAGGTCCCTCCCTTGGGGTCAGGTGTGACTCAGGTGCTGCTCCAGCCTCGCTGGGCTGGGCTGGCTCTGCTGGGTGCTCTGAGCACCAGCACCCAGACCTGTTCTGCTGATTGCTCCAGTCCCGCTCAGAGGAAGAGCCTGGAAATCCCAGGCACTGGAATGATTCCCTCAGGAGCCAGTTTTGGTATCTGGGTGGCAATGTCTTTCTTCCCCAAGTGTAGAAATGCTGCCACGCAAATGCTGTGCATCAAACCCCCCTGTACGACAGGTATCCTGTTTGCTTTTAATTAACACATGCCAGTTCATCTCCTGGATACCTTCATTCCTGAGTTTGCACAACACCCAGCTCAGCCTGGCTGAGGTGGGCAGGAGATCCTTCCCAGTCTAAATACAAACTGCTGATGCGAGGCACTTAAAAAATCGTTTCTTCTTCAGAGTACGGAAGGAATTTGGAAGATTTTTTTCCAAAATCACGTATTTAAATGCATAAGTAAGTCTCTTGTTGGGTTTGCAAAAGGCAGCATATTTCCTCAAATTTGACTGTGAGCGTGTGTTTAGCTGGTCAAAGTAAAACCTCTGCTGTATCTATAGAGCCACACTTTCCATTTCAGTATTAGCATCTCATATTTTTCCTAAGATTCTGTTGATATTTGAATCGATTTCAAATTACTTCATACGAAGGGGGTGGGGGGGGAAAGGAAGGAGAGAGGAGGGAAAGAGGTTTTTTTTAATTTTGTAATCCTTTGCTTGTATCTTATGCAGCACTTCTGGGCTGTTTCCTGAACAAGTTTAGTTTTAGTTCCTGATACCAGGAATGTTGATTTCTTATATGAGAAATAGCTTATTACCTCCTTCTCTACTAAGTCATAGTCACAGGAGCCCCAAAAATCATGAAAATGCTTCTAAAGAACAGAAATACCAAAGGTGCATAGAGTTACTATAACAGGTTTTTGTTGGATTTTCTACACATAAAGTTTATTCCAGTGAGTGTGGCTAAAGTGTAAGCAACAAAATAAAGTAGGAAGAGATAAATGATTTCTAAGAAGGAATTAATAAAATGGATCAAATTTTATGGGGTGTGATGTGTCTGAATGAATGAATTTGAATGGATGTAGGTGCTGCTAGATCTCTTTCCTTTCTGAAGGATTGCAGTGCAAGAACTTACCAGAAAGAGCAAATCCTCTCAATATTTCCCTGGGATTGATTAGTATTTTTTCTTATGTATGGGTAAACTGAGGCTCAAAAAATTGACTCTTTGGCCCAGGTTATTAGCAAGCCAAGTATGAACTGTGGAGGATTTTGTCTGTCTGAGTTGCTGTACCCAGTGAGCAGCATCTTGTTTCTTGAAGAAAACGAAATGGGGGGTGATGAGAACACTGAGAGCTCAGTCCTGCCTTGCAGTTGTTGGTGCCATTTTCCAGAGATTTCTGGAGTAAGAGCAGGATCTATAAATCTTACCATTATCTCATTAAAAGCAACCAAATGTTTGGGACCAGGAGATAGCAGAGTCTGAAGTGCACATCGGTTTCCCTTGGAGTAAACTTGGAGCTGTTGTTGACTGTTCAAAGGGAGCCACATCCAGCCTCTCCTGATTGGAAAAACATGGACAGGGAGTAAATGCCAAGACCTGTAGCTGCCTTCTGTCTCCAGCACCAGTGTCAAAGTGTTTTAAAACTTGCCTATGAAGTCAGGGGGTTTAAGGTTTGCATCTCATGGTTGAAAGGAGGAGAGCAGCAAACAGACCCACCAGAACACCCAGCCTTTGCTGCCTTTGTGTCCACATGAGCAAGGTTGTGTTTCTGCACATGGTCTTAACTTTCTGCCTTGGTTTGAAACCTTCTTACATAGACCGGCTGTGTGTAAACAGAAGGAATTACACAGGTTTATGCAGTTATTTCTCATTCATTCATTGCTATTTAATGGTTAGTGGAGGTCAAGCTTTGCCTAAAACTTATTATTATTTACATACCTGCCTCCTAAGAGTGACTTGGAAAATCTCTTTTCGAGGATAAGTAGAGGCCTTAAAAGTGAAATTGTGAAACCCAAGAGCCTAAGGACACTTGATGGGCAGTGTCTTTCACTTCTGACACACTAATAACAGGCTGAATCCCTTGGTCTTGGGGCTGAATTTAGTGTGCTTGCTGCAGCTGTTCGTAAGCAACTGCTTATTAAACTGTGAGGTATTTTCCTTTGAAAAGTATTCCAGTCATGCTTGTCATAAGTCAAATTTGGAAGCAGTTTTATGCAGATCCTCTTCCAGGCTCGACCCAGCACTCAGGCAACGGAATGGAAAAAGCTCGTGGCCTTTTTTTGCAGAGAAACAAACTGGCCTGAAAGGCTGGTGGGTGCAGAGGAGTGACAGCAGGGACCTGGTGGCGGGTGCCTGTGAGCCCAAGGGTTGTGATGCCCAGGAATGTCACTTGTGGAACTAGTCTGAGCAGCTTTGGGATGGCTTCATTGTTCGTGCTGCACAGGGCAGGGTGGCTGGGAAAGGAGCAGCTCTACCATCAGCTCCCCAAGCCTGAGTTTCAGGTTACCTTGTCCACAGGCTGCAGAAATTGCCGTCCTTGTGCAGGAGATGTGATGGTGGTGGGCAAACACTTCACTTGCTCACCAGACTGGGGCACACCTGCTCCTTTTACTCATTATGTATGTAAAAAAAACCAAATTGCCAAGTGCTGCTGTCGAGATCTACTTTCTAAACACTCATTTTAAGACAGAGGGGAGACTCCAGTTTGTGCTGTATCTGCAACTCAGCAAGGAGTGAAAAATGGTCCCTTTGTGATAATAAGCCAGAGGACTTCAGAACTTGGGCTCAAAGTTTCCTGCAACAGAATGAGCCCTCAGGTGTGGTTAAACCAGAGAACATGTGGACAGTTAATGACTCAGCATTGTAATTGTTTTTCCCATGTTACAGAATCCTTCAGATAAAATATGGGAAGTGTGAGTGTATTCAGATGGCAGCAAACACTGACATTATCATAGTGAAGTTTAACACTTTGTTATGTTCTTTGATCCAGAATTAAACAGGGGTAGACAGTCATACTGGTTCTTTGGATTTGAAGTTAGGCAAGGTAGTGTTAAAGCTGAGTTTTGTGATTTAGGGCTTTTTATTTTTAAGCTGAAATGCCAAATGCTGAGTGACAGTTTTAAGTTTATGCGCCTCAAGTCCATCTGTGTGTGTACAATCCCTCTGTGTACAGGGTTTTATTCACTTGGCAGTGCAGGAAACAACATGGACACGAGGAGGTTCAGTACAGTGTGAAATTGGACCTCCAGCTTAATGTTACCCATTGTGGTTTACAAAAAGCGTGAGGATTTTTGTGAGTTTTAGGGAAAACTGATGCTTTCAGGGCTCTGGTCTCTGGGTGGCCACATGGCAAAACCAGGTTGAAGCAGGCAACCAAAACACTGTTTTCAGGGGGTTCCCATGGTTTGGTGTCTCTTAAAAACAAACCAACCACCTTCTTCAGCAAGGTTCCTTTTCTTATTGATTCAAGGGTGTGTTTCCAAATTGTTTTCTTTTAGCCCTGAGGTGCTTGCTGGTGCTCAGGGGCACCCTGCTTTCCCTTGGAATGGGACAAGGCTGGGTGTGTGTGTGATCCCTGCAGCACCCAGGACACCTTTGACTCTGTGCCCCCACTTTTGAGCCCCCCCAGCTTTGGGTGAAAGCCAACCTTGAGCTCCTTACGTGGTTTCAAAGGCAGGAAATCTTGTCATTTCTCTTGTTCAGCTCAATTTCTCCTTTGCTTTTCATAATCAGAATCAAAGTGGGGTTAATTTGCAGTTGTATCTCAGACAAAAATCCGGAGGCTTCAGTGCTGTAGGAACAGGAGGGCTGTGCACAAAAGCAATATATATTAAAAATGCCCACTTTTGCTGCCTTCCCCAACACACATCTTAAAGTCTGGGGGTTCAGACAGCAAAGCAAAGTAATTCTGAATTAGCTCAAACCTCTAAAAATGCCTTTTCCCATGTCTTTTCTCTCTGCAGCCCTCCTGGGCCAGGTGATGATACACAGTTGGCTTCTCCCCTCGATCCTTCCGAGCAACCCTTCCCCGTTCCTGCGGCGTCTGGAAATGTTGGCCCCGTGGGTGCTGCGGAGCTGACTCCACAAAGGTACCGTCCAGAGCCAGGCACTGGAGCTGGGGGAAGGGGCTGCACCTGCTGGCTGCTGGGGGTTTCTCAGTGCTGGCTCAGGAACTGCCCTTGCTCTCCTTGGATGGATACACGTCTGTGGAACGTCTGTCAGCAGAGATCTGTGCCAGAATTTACATCCCCCCTTATCAAAACTTCAAAGGAAGACACTGTTTACCTTTCCCTGAGATTGTATCACTTCAGCACATAGGAAGGTGGTGACATGTGAAGGTGCAATATACACCCTGTATTTTTTTAGGTCCTTATCCTCCATTTTATTTTATTTTTTTCTTGGTTAGTTAAAGGTAACTGATCCTTCATTCATTTTCTGTAATTTTGAGAATTTCCTTAATAGGATAATGTTGATTATAAAGCAGGCCCCTGATTATTATTCAGGTATCTCATCTCTGTTGGACTCTGACCTTTTTGTCTGCCTTTGCTTGTGCTGGGAAGGGAAACTGTTGCTTTATTTGTGCTGGTGGCAGTGGGATTCTCAGGATCTTTGGGCATATAAACTTGTCTTAACAGCCAACAATAGAGGAAGCCTTGTAGGGTGTGTGTATCCTTCAGTCACTGGGAGTTCAGTGGAGTGTAAACATACACAGTGTATTTAAGCTAGCATTAAATTTGTTAGCTGAACTCACAATAACGTGCCATCAAAGGCAGAAAGGACCTTGTGTGGTTTGCTCAATCCACCTTAAAGGCTGGGTGACTTTGCTGTTTAGCCCATACTGGTCTGCCACCAGTCCCCAAGCTGGTTTGTCACCGGCTGAGTGAGTCTGTGAAAAAACAAACTTTTGCCTACACTTGGAGTAAGATGATCTAGAGAAGCTTACAGTGGGAAGCAAATGATGTGGATTTCTTCCAGTTCTTGTAAGTTTTTACTCAGAGAGTTGTGCTTCTTTGTTTTTAACAAATGTAATTGAGTTAATTACTGGTTTGGTGTGGTTTTTTTCTTTTGTTTTGGGTTTTGTTTTGTTTTTTTTGGATTCTGTTTTTTTTTTCTGCTAATGGATTGTTGGCCATAGTAGCAAGGCACTTAGAGAAGGGTGAGCAGTAGCTGAGGTGGAGCTGTGAGCTACTTTCTGAATGTGCAGGCAGGAAAAAAAGGCTAACACCAAAAAGTGCCAGAAAGGTTTATTTATGGTCTCTGGACCACATTCTAGAATAGAAGATTCTGTGCCCTTAGGGTGGAAGTTTGCTTTTTGCATGGAAAAAGGCGCACGAGCTGTCTGTGATTAAATGCCACCTTAGGAAACATTTAGGAAGAGCAATCTTCAAGTGTTTTAATTCACTGCCTCTTGTAAACCTCATGAATTCACCCTGTTCGCACTCTCATCTGCATCTGGAATTTCAAGTTAATTATGTTACACCTTTTCTTTTGATGTACTTCATAACTCCTGTCTTTAAAGGGTTTTGTGGTTGGTGTCTGACAGTCTGGGGGTTCCTTGCCCCATCCCAGCTGCACAGGCTGCGAGTGCTGGTGCTGGGCTGTGGTTGTCCCATCCAGAGGGGCTGAGCCCAGTAGGGGTGAGGGCACAGGGACTGTGCAACAGCTGCAGGATCTGCCCCTAGTCTCCATATCCTGTCCTCGAGGGAGCTGCCAGGATTTTTGGAAGGGTTCAGCACTAAAAAGTTGCAGACCAGGGATATTCAGTGTGGATGTAGGTAGTTTTTCAGTTAGGAAAGTGAGAGAGAAATACACCGTTGTCAACTGGAAGGAAGCTGGCTGTAACCAGTTCTTCTGTGTTTGTTTTAATTCTTTTGTTTATTTTTTAAATGCCGCACAAGTCAACTCTTGTCAGTAGTGTTTGCTTTTCTTACTCCTTTGTTTTGCATCCTTGCTCAGCTTGAGATATAAAAGCCTACCTGTTCTCCTTGTACCTGTCTTTCCTGTCCAGGGTGTTGATGTTTGCCAGCTTCTCTTGCTAGAGAGGTTTCCTGGTGTCCCAGCAGTAGAAACCCAGGAGCTGCCACGTGTGCCCACCCCCAGGTGCAGCTGGTTGGCAGAGGAGGGGTTAAATCAATGCAGCTGGACCCCTCCTTTATCTCCTGTGGGTGCAGTCGTGGTGCTGCTTTCTCCCTGCTCTGCTGATTTCCCAGTGGTTTGGTCAGACCCGAACTGGGAACAACGTGATGTTGGTAGCAAATGAAAGTAGTACCCTGAAAACACGTGAGGTTTTGCTCACAGCAAGGACTGGGCTTTTCTTATCCAGGAGCTTCAGTATTTGTTGTTTTGTGTCATTGCCTTATCCCTCATCAACTGTTCACCCGTGTGATGGAGCAGCTTTTTGCTTGTGTAGGTAAGGTGATCATATCAAAGCATTCCTTTTTGGTATTTTATGTAGAAACACTGCCCCACTACTTTTCAACATGTCTGGATAATATTCTCTAATGCAGCACGTGTAATGGGATGTTTCTGGGTACCTCTGCACTGGACTTTGGAGATGTTGCCAGGGCTGCTGAATAGCATGTTTTTTATTCCAGTCTGTCTGCAGTAAAGTGCAATTATAGAGTGTTTCCCCCAATATATTTAGTTATTTACTAAGCAGTTCCCTTTGTTTCCATGTATTTCCCCATCACATGTATTTCCACACCACGTCAGGGGTGTCACATCATGCAGATGGTGTGCACTTTGGCAGGGGAAAATAATGGTGCGTGTAAGGTGGGGGTCAGCTTGTGCTAAATGGCTTCCAGATGGCAGGGCATGGTAAGAGATCAGGCTGTCCCTCCATCTGTCCAGTCAAGAAACTGTATCTTTGTTTTGCTTCTCCAGGACGACTGTCTGCCTCTCTCCTGCCCATAACATATGGATCAGGGACAACATGGTATCATCTGGGCAGTAAGATTTCATTTACTGTATCTGCACAGAAGTGCCCTGAAAAGAATTAGGTAAAAAGTTCACTGGCTGTCCTGCCAAGCATTTCTGTTTAGCAATGAAAGGCCAAGTTCACTCTGATTTGCCAGTGCACGTTGCACTAGGAGAGATTTTGGCTAGACACAGCCTTCTCTTTAGGCTGCAGGTGCAGAGCTCTGCAACAGGACTTGTGTGTTGTATAAGGAATGTTTGGGTTGGAAAGGCAAAGAAGGCAAATAAGTGCCCCAGCTGTACAAGACCACAGCTTAGCTCCGTGGTTAGAGGTGTGAAACATTTCTGAGACGTGTTTATCTGTTCCCTGCAACTTCCTGCCTGTCTCGTGGGGAAAAAACCCCAAACCTGCAAAAGCTCAGGAAAAAAAAAGGCAGCTTGGAAAGTGTTTGCTGCATGAATTTTCTTTATAGTCAAACCATAGCTATCAGGTAGGGCAACTCACTCAGATGCCTTCTTCATGCTAAGGAAAGCTTCTGCTCTCGCATTTAATCTCCAGCTGAGGTTGTGGAGCTGCTGTGGCCTTTAGTCCAGACCAGAGAGAGCTGTTGCACCTCTGTCTTGAATACTGGGGAATGGAAGCTGTGCAGAACCTGAGCTGGCAATACAAAATCTCATGTTCCCCTGCATCAACTCTATGCCCCAGCTCTTTTCATGCACGTTAAGCTGTCATAGGGAATTTGTAATCAGTGGTGGTGGATGCACCAAAAGCTGTGTTGCTTCGTCTGCAGATGGACCTTTCCTGGCCACACAGTTCACAGCCTGTGGAGTTGTGATGCTCTTGAGCTGTGCTCCTCAGTGTTAACACCACAGGCAGGCAGAGGCACTCAGGATTATCTGTACACACAGAGAGTCAGAAAGTGACTTTTGAGGTTTACTTAAACAGAGATGGTGCTTGAAATTTTTTTTTTTTTTTTTCCAATCAGCTCAACTCTACAGGATAGAGACTGGTCAATGGATAGTTTATTGTGCACTGAGAAGACTTGGCCCTTTTGGTGGTATTCTTGCTACACCCATTAGAATGTTACCAGTTGGGAAATAAGTTTAAAGGAACCCTTGTTTTAGTAGGAGCTGTGGAGAGGCTTTAATGCAGCCACTTCATGTCTGAGCTGATACAAATCCTGTGACTTGATACGTGTACCTGAGTTAATACAGCCTTCGGCTGGAGAGTTTACAGTCTCTGTTTTGCTCTTCTGTGTTACCCTACCTAATTTTTTTTTTTTTTTCCAATCTGAACCATTTCTGAGCTGCTTTGCTCCTGCCTGTGCCCTAAGAGCTTACTGTGAGCAGCACCCACCTGCAGGTACTGCCCATCTGATGATGGGGCAATAACCAGGAGCTCTGTGCTGGTTATTATTCCACCTGCAAGCCCTCCTGAGCAGTGCCAAAGTAATGATGTGGCAATATTAGCCCCAGCGTGGCGTGATTAGCCTCACAACCTGCTTTTCATGGCTTCACTCAACACTTCTTGGTACCGTGGATCCCTTCCTGGAGCGACAGCACGAGCAAGGCAGCTGAGGCTTGGCAGGAGTGGCCTTGTGGGAAGCCAGGATTTGGTGGTGTAAATGAAGCTTGGAAAGAAGAAGGGAAATTAGCTGTGGATTTTAACACATGCAGTACAGTAGCTCGTGAAAGTAAGCCCTGTGCTTTGTGAGGGCCAGGGAGCAGAGCTCCTGTAAAAATGCTCGTGTGTTGATAGCAAGCTTTGCTTTAGGGTGAGGAATGACATTCATTAGTCAAACTGTGTATCTGGAAATTGTTTTATTTTATGTGGAAGGACTTAAAGGGGTAAGCTGAAAGGCTGCAGGTGGTCATTGGGGCCTGTGTGAGAGGGGAGCAGGTGCTGCTGTGAGCAGGTAACAGGGAGGGCTTTGTGTGCACAACACCAGGGCCGTAATTTTTTTGTATGCCTGTGGTCCTTTTGCTTGGCTGAGCCCTCTTGTGAATTGTTTGGGTTTTGCAATTCTTTGTTTCCTCTCCAAACAGATGTTCAGCATTCGCTTATTTTTAGCAGTTTACTTTTTTTTTTTTTTTTTGCTTTAAAATCTTACTTTCACTGCTCTCCGTGTGCCCCTATATAGTCACATCGCCTCTGTATAGATGGGATCCTGTTGCTATATTAGGACAAAGACATTTTTAGCAAAGGACAAAGGCCTTTGCAGGAAAAGGGAAACAGCTTGCTTTGAAATCACTGATTATTTATTTATTTATTTGTATTAACTTGTGTGCTGGGCCAGTTTGGACAAACTGGGCAAAGGGAGGGAGGAAGGAAGGAGTGAGCTTGTAAAGCAGAGACTGTTTCTCAGAAGTAATAATTGTGTAATTATCCCATATGGTACAAAGCAGCTTTATGGATATAAGCTAATCAAGGTGTAAACTACTCTCAGAAAGGGCTTTGGTTGTCTGAGTAACTCAGTGCACAGGCACTTTAGGAAATACCTGCTCTCATGCTGGGATGTGGTGTTACTGAAGTTAGGGATGCGGTTTAGGCTTGTTCTCTGCACACTTGATTCTAAAAAGAGCCTGTCCCTGAACCTTATTAACTCTTAATTAGTAACACAATTTAATCTACCTTCTCCAGTTCCAGTGTCATTACTGGAGGAAGGGGAGAGAAAACTTTTTAAAAGGAGTGGCTAAGATAGCAGTTTATATTTAGTTCGGGAAACCTAAAAGAAGCTTCTCAGCCAAGGCCTGGTTCCATCAACGTTTCCATAAACATTTGTGTCTGTATCTTGGGAAGCAGAAGCTGGCAGGAGGGAGGCTGCTCTGTGTGGCTGCTGCCCCAGGACGTCTGTGTCCCTCTGGTATGTCAGAGGTGCCCTGGAAGGGACACTGTGAGGTGACAAGAGCCTACACCGTGTCTGCTTTTGGGACATGAAGTCACTGGTTATTTAGTTCTTTTTCTGTCAGTGGTTTAAGGAGTGTGGCCAAGACCAAGGGGAGGAGGGTGGTTACTGTTCTGCTTCTGAGTGTGGGTCTTGTGGGGCTTTGCTGAGCAGAGGGACTTGTAGGAATCAACAAATACAGCAGCATTACAGTCCTGTAATCTTAACATTCATGTAATGAGTTCTGGGGTTATTGTGTGTGGTTTGTCTTTACAGCATAGGGAGAGCTTTTGAAGTAAAAGTGTTTTATAATCCCAGATTTTGGGTTTTTTTCTTCCTGCAAGACAAGTCACTTAATTGAATGTTTATATTCTACACTGGGGAGAAAGGGCTGTGCGAGAACTGCAAAGCAGTCATTAGTGATTTATTTATTTTACTAATTTCATATACAGTTAAATTCCTCTGGCACTTGATCTTATGGTTTGTAAGAGCTGTCAGAACTCTGCAGTGTTACTGATTATGTGGTCATCTGAGAAATTAAACGAGATAAGGTTTGTAGGGAGAAGTGATGTGTGGGAGGTGGGAGAGAGATGGAATTTGGGAGGGGCTGATGTGCCCCTTAGAGCTCCTTATAGATCCAGCCAAAGTTCATCCTTTAAGGAGACTTCCCTAAAGCTTCACGGGCACTTCAGAAATTTGTCAGCTTATTTTTAATGGTTGTTTTGCAGCACTTCCAAGCCCGACAGCTGCAGAGAAGTTGACAGCCCCGTTTCTGAGGATGAACCTTTGGCTGCTGCCCCTGGTGATGGTGTAGAGCTGCCTGCTCAAGAAACAGAGGTTTTCACAAGGGAAAAGAAGAGGTATGGTGCTATTTCATATCTTACAATGAATTTCCACGTCTGTACAACGTTTGCTTAAGAAATGGTGCTAGTGTGAAAGAGGGAGGCTGAAGAACTTAAACAGGTGTTTTGTGGAGTTATGTGAACACTTTGCTGTGAGGTTTTGAATCCAAATGTTAGACCATCGAGACCTGCCTAATCCAGGATATTTACTCATAAATACCAGAAGAGGGAGCTTGGGCTACACTGGTTATTACTATTCTGATATTTCCTGCTATTTTTAAATTAATATTCTTTAAGTCACTTTTTTTTTTTTCACCAATATTTTCCTTTCTGGAAGTTCAGTTTTGGGATTTTGTTTGTATTGGAGTTTTTTTGGTGAAGCTGTGCAGGATCAGGTTATATTCAAGAGAACTGCTCTGCTCATTCCCCTTCAGATTCTGCCAGCATCTTCCCCACCTCAGACTATTGATTTGCATCAGTAGGGAAGGAAGAAGTTGTTCAACTTGGTTTTGCTCTTGCTGATGAATAAATGTTGTATTATCTTGATTTCAAAGTTAAGTGTTTCACTGCTTCAGGTGTGCATTGGTTGTTGCCTCAGCGTTTGATAGATAGCATTTTTTGCTTGGAAAACCCCCCAAAATGAGTCATGGAGTGATTTAGGTTGGAAGGGACATTAAAGATGATCTGGTTCCAGCTCTCCCATCTCAAATATAGTCGAGACAGGACGTGTTTGGATATTCGTGTCAGAGCTTCAGCTGCCGCCTGTCTGTGGGTGATTAACCAGTCTGCTCCTGTGGCTTGGCAATCAGGGCCTGCCCTTATTGTGACATCTATTAATGGAAAAGGTCACAGCACAGCTGAGAATATGAAATGGGCCCTCCCTGGAGAGCAGCAATCTCCACCCCACCAATACAGACCAGCAGGTTGTGACAAGCAGTGTGCAAGTGCTGGAGGTATTTTTTCTGAATTGAAGGGTAGATTCAATGGCCATTCTCTAAAAATTGAGAGAAATGGGCAGGTGAGGTTGTAAGTTAAAAATATTCACCCCAAGATGCTGGCTCTTTCCAGAGAATCAGCCAAAATTGTTTGAACTGGACTGAATTTCATGTTCTGTGAGTGCTTTAGTGTAGTCACAGATGACTGTTGTTTGCAGATCCAAATTGAAACCACCAAAACATGTGGTATTTTTTTTCCCTTTTCCCTAGAATTCAGCTTCAAGGAGAGGAGGAGTAATTTTAGAACCCTGCAGGCAAGCAGAGCTGCTGTGCTCACATATTTAGATTGGCTTCTGCCTCTGAAGTTTCTGATTTGTTTTGGTGTTGATGTAGAATGTTTAATAATGTGTGCATAAGAAACTCTTGGATAGGGTAAACAATGGTTTTTAATTAAGTAGAATCATAGAATCATCCAGTGATTTGGGTTGGAAGGGACCATAAAGACCATCTCATTCCTCTTCTTCCCATGGACAGGGGCACCTTCCACTATCCCTGGTTGCTCCAAGCCCCTTCCAGCCTGACCTTGGACGCTTCCAGGGATGGAGCAGCCACAGCTTCTCTGGGCAGCCTGTTAAATTAGCAGAACTGCTTAATGCAGAATTAAAATCCAGCCCAGGGTGTCAGTAACCCAACTGGACACTGAGGATAGTGGTTTTATCACCCACAGGCTCCTCCTCCAAATGTGAACTTGTGTGTTTGTTCTTTTTGTAACAAGAACACAAGACTTTCACAGATCTTAATGGAATTTAAGATGCACACAGAGGTGAGAATCAGAGTGTTCTGTGGGACAAAAGGTAATTCTTGCATCCTCTTGAAAAGCAAACCTCTTACTGTCCAGATAGCTGTTTGCTGTTATAATCAGCCCCTTATGTAAATTCTGAGACTATCTTGCGTTTTTATGTGATTCATGTGTATCAAATCAGCCATGGAAAATAAGTCTGCAAATTGAGTTATGTTTCACTTTGTCACATTTCTGTCAACTGCCTGGCAAGGTGCTGAACTTCTGCACAGGCTGTGCCACTGCATGAATTTCTGCAAAATGGATCCTTGAGGCATTTCAGTCTCCTCTGTGATTGTCATGGTCACATCATGAGCTGTGTCACAGACACTTTACAGTTTGTGCTGAAATTGCTAGAGAGAGTAACTGGTTCTTTATGGGAGCTCTGCAGAGAGAGCTGGAAAGGCTCTGAGGAGCTGATCCATCCCTTTGTCCTGGAGGGAGGAGAGATGGATGTGATCTGTTCTGTTGGTTTCGTGCATGTCCTCATCTGTAGCCTCAGGAGCTGCTTTCAGAGCTACACCCGTGGTGTTCTCTGTTGCTGCTGTGGATGGAGAGGTGGGTCCTCCTTGTTGTCAGGTGTGGGGCCAGTTTTCTTTCAAAAGCTAAACCAGACTGGACTCAGATCATTCTGAGAGACTTGGGATAGACAGGGAGCTTCTGCTGATCTCTGAAATTAAATACACATTTCTGCCTCACCTAATTTTCCTGAAATGAGCACGGAACCAGCTGGAAGCACAGCGACAAATTCTTCTGGAAGCAAAAAGTCACAACAGTCTGTACAGAAAACTCTACTTTCTGTCTTGTTGTTTTCCAAAACGTTTCATGATTCTTCTCTGGGAGGAAGCAAAGCTGAGTAATTGGTGTCACCCTGAAAAGCAGGATAAGCTTGATGACTTCTGGGTTTTATTTGCTTGGTCATGTGTTAAAAACAAACTTTCTGCTTTTGCCCATCTTTGGAGAGGCTTAGTGTAAAACTTAGCAAAGAAAATTCAATGTATTGCCTTCATTTTTGACCGATGCTGATAATACTAGACTGAGTTGCTTTTAATGATGTAATCAAAGCCAAGAAGGGATTAAATGGGATTCAGAAACACAAGGTTTTTTTTTCCCTCGGGGGGAATTCAACCCTTTTGAAAGGAATGTTTCTACATTAGGTTTACAAGTGTACTGGGCAAGGAAGAGATGGGAATTACAAGTGAAGGAGTGTTTCATTTATTTATTTATTTTATAATAGCAACAGAATGAAGGCATTGAAATGAAGCCGTTTAGGTCTTAAATAAAACCCAAGGAGATTTGTTGAGGCTTTGTGGCTGACACTGTGAAAGGCATTTACCACCTTCTCAAACACAACATAAAAAAAATAGATGCCTTCCACGTAACCAGCCAGTCTGTAACAAATGGACAGGGATGAGCCACGCTGGTGCTCTTCATCCATTTTCTCCATTCCAGGTTTTTAAAGGGGATTGTCTCCTGAGTGACTGCTCAGCCCCAGGCAGGAGGATGCTTTGTGTTGCTCAGTGTAGATCTCTTCAGCCTATTACTGAGTGGCAGCATCAACTCCTGGGACCTCTGCTGTGCTTCAAGCCCAAAACATTGTGGACTAAGTGCATTTTCTTATACCTGATGGTGGGACTGCTGTGGTGGGGTCCCCAGGCGAGGAACTGCATCCTTCAGGCTTCCATAAAACAGCAGCAGTTCAACAAGTAGCTCCCAGTAACTGCATTTTTAAGAGGCAAGGCGTTAATGGGTGCTTGACAGAAGTGGGAAATGTCACCTGTTTTGTAACAGTGTCTTTGCTCAGAATTTGGGCTCTCTGGGGCGTTCTGCCTGCGTGTTTGCTCAAAGAGAGCAATTATTTGTGTGTGTTGTGAAGCTTCTCTCAGTATGTGGCGGTGGACAAAAGGGCAGTGGCAGCCCCCTGTTTGCTTGTTATTACTGTGGATTTTACAGGTTCCCTCAGGCAATATATGGTAATTTCCTTGCTGCTAGAACAGGTTCAGCAGCATGAAAATGAATGTGCCACTCCAGTAATTAATCCATCCACAAGGAGCTTTTAGAACGGCATCGATCATCTTGCACCTTGCAAAACTGTGGCACTGCAGATTCAAGACAGGGATTACATACCTGGCTTGGGTTGCTGTTCCTTGGCACTGTGGCGAGCTCTGAGGGTGCCAGAGGACCTGATGCTGCCAGGAGGGTGGAGGGCTTGTAGGGATCACCTCTTGTCCCGGTGCAGGTAATACCTGGGCTAGAACTGCTGGGTCAGCTTGTACTTCGTATTTAATAATTGCTGTTACACTTAAATATGGCCTGTGCTGTTTTGGGGCACTCTACCCCCTAATGCTAAATCTCCTAAGAACAAAAGCATAAGGAAATCCTTGAAAAATACTGGAAATGCTTCAAACCAAGTTGACTCTTTCTGAAATCACACTGAAGCTGTAAGCTGACTTCTTTAGGGAAGTCATTTGACCACCCATCCTTGGCAGCTGCAGCAAAGACCTGCACCAGGTGAGAATGTTGTTCTTGCCTGATTTTTTTTTTTAATCCTGCATTTTCATAAAGTTGATTCTTCACTTGGACCCCGAGGGCGAGAGACCTTTGGATTCTGCCTCCTGCAACCTCCTGCAACGAGGTGCCCCTGGAGAGCGTTATCCACACTGATCTCACCAGCTGAGGGCAGGTGCCTGAAAGTCCTTACAAATGTCAGTCCCCTCCTGGCATTAGGCAGCTGCTTTCCTAAGAAGCTTGGCTCCAGCTGTTATAGGGATCTTGCACCTTGGGATGTTTACAGGCTTAGAAAGAGGTATGGAAGTGAGATGAGATGAGATGCTGTTGTCTGTGATGGTGGTTCTGCAACTCTGGCACATGGAAATGTCGACAGAGCTTTGAGCATTTGGCTCGTGGACATGGTCTGCAGAGGCATATTCAGCAATAAAACAAACTCTCTCCTTTGGTGTGGTTACACTTGTGGTCCCAGCCTGAAACCCACTTGGAGAACAGGGGTTTAAAGTTTTGTTTGTGACCCGGTGAATTCAGGCCCAGTTCTTCCAGTGCTGGCACAGAACAGACAGAATCCAAAATTGAAGGGTCTGTGCCTCAGCAGGAGGGGAAAGCAAAGGAGCAAATGACAGGCCCTGGGCTGCATGAAGGGAGGTGGCTGAAGAGTTTTTCGCTGGGGTTTGGCTGCTCTTGAGCCTTCACTTGTGCCTGCTCTGTAGGTCTGTGTGGTTGCAGAGCCCTCGCTCCTTCGGGGGGATCCCCACGCAGCCACCGAGGAGGGAAGCACCCATACCCAGGGCTGTGCTCAGCTTTGGAAACCTAATCCCCCTCCTTGCACGGCCCCTTGGTTTCATACAGCGCTTTTGGGACGTGGTGGAATCTCGTGGGGTGTTGAGTTCTCACGTTGCTGATGGTGATTCACTGCTGACCTCTGAAGGGCTGCAGCCCCCCCTGGCATTCTGAGCGGCACCTCTTTTGTTATCCTTGCAGTGGGTTTCCCATGCTGGAAATTTCAATAACTAAGCAGGCATTTTGGTTATTCATAACTCTTAATGCCATTAATCTCACTTGCAATTTAGATTAGGCAGTGACCTTAGCAACCCAACAGTGATCAGTGGGAAGAGGGGCACAGTTATGTTTTGTTTTATTTAATTTTATTGAGTTTTGCATTTACTTTTATTTGAAACCCCTCCTAAAGTTTATTTCTTGTCCATCCTGGTTGCATCGTCACTGGTCGCTCCTTTTTCTCTTTGAATTAGCAGATGGGAATTCTGTCAGTGTGCTCAGGCTTGAAATTCTGAGACATTGTGTGTTTTCATGGAGAGTGTATCAAAGCAAACAAAGCACTCACACTGTGGTAATTAGATAAGTGGAGGAGTAGACAATGTGTTTATCAAAGTATTAGATCTGGAAGAATAAGTTAAATCTGTGAAGCCTTATACCTACTTTCTCCTTGTGTTATTTTGTGGTGTATTATTTTAGGTCGTGGTGACACAGATAGGGCTGGGTTATGCCAAGTGATGCACAGAGGCAATTGAACAAATTGCTTCTATTTTTCTTGCAAAGTGTATTGAAAAATGTCCCACTGATCTAACTAATACTCCCTAATTATTTTACTGCTCAGATTTCATTTATGCTCTCCAGTTGTGAATCAGTGCCCCACTCTGAGCCCACTAAAAAATAAATGCTGCAAAAACCCTCTCAAAACACCCCCAAACCCCACAGCTACCAAAAAAACCCACTAAACCAACAAACCTGTAGTTTCAACCTCATGGTCTGTCATTCTCCCTGTAGGCCTGAATTTCTGATTTATTCTGATCTGGAATGGGATCAAATTAGGCATAACTGGATTTTAGAAGAATGGCGATTAATGTACCTTTAAATGGTTAATTATAGACTATAATAATATCTTAATTATACTGTGGACATAAACTGGACATGACTGTTTATTAGCCACACTAAAGCATAGATGTTACAATTGATGCTAACCTTTCACTGGTTTTTGCCAGTGAAACCAAAATGGGACAACAATGTTGCATGTTTCAGGTGACTTTTCATACTTGCTCTTCCATCTGTAGCACTAAGTTGCTCATAAAACTAAGGGAGAGAAAGAAAGAAACCTGCTTTTCTTCCACTGCTCTTGCAAGAGGTCACTCCTTTCTCTGACGATCTGCTTGGCCCTCCAGGAGGTAGTGTTTGTTTGGTTTGCTGTTCGAGGAGGAATTTTAAGTGACTCCTCAAGGCAAGTGGAAATTATAAGACCCATCCTCTCTTGCTCACTTTAAAGAGGGAGGTAAGACCAAGGAGCAAAAAATCTGCCTACAGGAGGAGGAAATTTTGCAGGATAAAAACAAAGAAAAAGGGAAATCCTGGCTGTCCTGGGACTGAAAAAGAAGGAAAAAAAAAAAAAAAGTGTGGTGAGCAAAGAAACACAGAAATATGCACAGGATGTCTAGACCTGTGTATTTTTGTGTGCAGCCTATAATGAAGGATATCGAATTCTTTACAAACCTTTAAACTGCTTTCTGTACGACCTTTAGAAAGGTGAACTCCAAAGGTGGAGCGCCCACGTGGCTGAAAACAGTCTGCTTGTGACCTTCTCTGTATCACCAGGATCGACACTGGTCCCGGGAGAGTTGTTTTTCCGGGAAGGATTTGGCAGACAGAGCCTGCCCCAGGAGGGCTGGTGCTCCTGCGAGGCTTTTAGAGCCCGCAGGAGTCTCCAGCCTTGGGTGTCCTAAAAAAGGCTGTCGCCACTTCACTTCAAAAGGTGTCGATGCTTTTATGTGCTAATGCGCTCTCAAACGCTCAGCCACCCTCCCCGAGGCACTGGTTTGCCTTCTGACTCTGCCTGTACAGAACAGTGTTGGTTTTTGTGAGCAGTTTGGTCCTTTTAGCCCTTTAGGATGTTGCTGTTCCTTAGCAGTGTGATAATGGGGATACCCTTGCCACGAACCCTTTGATACCAGGCAGCCTACAAATAAGGGAGGCTTTGGGGGAAAAGCTGCATTCAGGCTTTGGGGTCCAAAGGCAGTAGTTTATAAATATATATATATTTTATTGAGGGGAGAACTATGTTTAAACAATAATCTATTTCTTTAAACATTTTCCCTTCTTTTGTTTGTTTGTTTCTCTGTAGACAGCGCTGTTCCTCTGAGCTTCGGCAGCAGCTTTCAGACACCAGAGATACCCCCCCCCCGCCCATCCCTTTTTGTTTGGGATGTTTGGTTTTGCTCTGTCTCTGCAGTTTGCTTTATATGGTGGTGGTTTCTGCGCAGTAACCTCAATAATGCATTACAGCTCGGAGGTATGGCTTAATATTCACCCACTCCTTCCCAAGGGGATGGATGTGTGAGGAAGGCTTTCCTTTCAGGGGGCTCTTTGATGTTTCTGTGTGTGTGTATGTGTGGCCAGACAATCAGCATTTACAACTCAAGTGAATGCCTGGCACAGTGGACTGTGAAACCAAGGGCAAAGAAACAGGACATAAATTTCAGTATATCGTAAAACTTGTCACGGTCCTGCCCAGCACTGTTTTTTGGTGGAAGCCAAAAATTTCAAAATGGGGTGCAAGTGACCCAGGTCTGAATTTATACATAAACATGAAATGGGATAAGACCAAATATTTAGGAGCCTGTACGGTGTTATAAACAGCTAACCAGCATTCACCCAGTTTCAATAAAACATTAATTTTGTCTAGGCCAAAACATGGCTCTTGCTTAAATGGATGAAAGAGGCAGGAAGAGAAAATGATAAGTTTTAAAGGATGGTAGTGAATACTTAAGTAGCCTTTTTCAGCAGTGGGATCACAATAAGATGTTACATGGCTGTTCATCCCCAGGCTGAAATGCCTGGGGCATCCTTAAATCCTTTGAAGCTACAGTGGGATTTTTTTATTTTTCTTTTTGAGCTACATCTCTGTGTTTTTCAGGTTCCAGAGAAGTTCTTTCAAAATGTACTTACGGTGTCAACGCAGTTCTTATATCTTTAAAAGCCAGCTCTAAATTTAGCACTAAATTGATGCTTCTTGGCAGGCCTAAAGGGTGAATTGGAGCCAGGCAGGAGAGGGAGAAGCACAGCACACCTTTTTTTTGAGAGACCATGGCTGTATGGAGTTTTAAAATATAAAGTAAAATGTGTTGATATAAAGTCACTCTTAGGAATTTTTGTGTCCCAGTTGATACGGTTTTGGTTTCCTAATTTTAGTTTCTCTCCCTGGATCTTGTTGCTGTAGCATTTGTCGGAGCTGCCGCTGCTTTCGAGCACCTCACTCCTCTTTGTGCAGGTGTTTTTGGGTGTAGCGGACTGAGCTTCTTCATCTTTGGCCTTCAGACAGTTTTCCAAGGCTCCAGGCAGCTCTTCTGGCCAGTCAGTGAAATGCTGACATTAAACTGATGGGAGCACATCCATCAAGGTCTCGCTGGTGTTGCAGCCCATGCTCTTGTTTCACCTGTGCTCCAGTTCACATTTCTAGTGGGACTCGAGGGTTTGTTGAATAGAGACGTTGGGGAATGGGAAAAAAAAGCTTTCTCCACTATACAGCTTGTGGAAGGACCGTGCTGCCTCAGAATAGGATTCAATCCAAGCCTTCTTTTACTGGGCCTTTGTTTAATAAATGTTCATGTGAAACTTCAGGGCGTTGACACAGGCATTTTAAGTGTATTCTTTGCACTTGTTAGGAAGATGCCACAGTATCCCTGTTTTCCTCGCTGTCAGGACAAACAGTGCCTATGTTCTCCCTCTTGGCTTCCAGGTACCTGCTAGGACTTTACTTAATATGGTGTTTGCCTTTCTACGGATTTTTCTTTTCTCAGTGTCTTCCTTTTCTCTGTAACAAATAAAATCCTGTAGGGAGCTGTTATGGTATTCAAAAGACCAGTTCAGTAGAGCTGCCACACGGAAAACTGAAGCTGAGCTGTAACCTCAGCCTAATAGGGTCTCTGGATACAGGCATGTAATTTTAATCTGTTGGCTGGTACCATTGATTTCCCATATTGGATAGCGATGCTGGAGTTATTAACCATTTCAAATCTACTGCCAGAGAGCACACAGGACTTTTCATACACTCTCTTCACATTCTGTGTTTAACTTGCTTGGGAATGGCAAATATAGAAGGTACCACCTTGGCAAGGGAGTATCAGAAGTGGGAGCTGCAGCAGAATTTGGGGGTCAGTTGTGGCTCAGGGACCCAACCCTGCTCCTGAAATCCTGAAGCTCAGTTCCTGAGTGAGGCAGAGCTGCTGCTTCTCTGGGGTACTTGAAATAAGTGTTGAGCAATGAGACATTAGACATGAGGGTTTGGCTTTTACCAGAAACAAAACAACTCCCAAATTATAACTTGCTTGGAAGCTTGAGGCTGAACAAAGTGCTGGCCCACAAGCTTTCCCCCTTAGTTTAAACAAAACAGGGAAAAGAAAAACATCGTTTACTTTGAGGCCGATCATAAAACAGAATTTAATTTCAGGCAGCCTCTGGAAATGAATTATGCTCCGAGTTCACTAAACATCCTCGATTCCTCTTATACCAAGAACAACTTACTGTGGGTGCACCCAGAGAGCCAGATGTATTCATGCACAGCTATTCAGCAGTTGTTGTTCCTGTAAAGCAAGCAAACCCAACTGGATTTCCCTGTTTGCAAGCAGGGAAAAAAACTGCAGCAACTGCTTAAGGTGTGAGCCTAATTAGGCCTCCATAAAGCATACAAGCAGTGCTGTGGCAGGTGCTTGGAAGTTAGTGTGTTTTAATATTTCTGTTAAATTTAGCTGATCCTTTTGACCTCTCCACCCTGTGATGTATCCAGAATTGTTACATAGCTTCAAGCCATTTCTGTCCCCGGAGTTTAATTCCTAGTATAGTCAGTGATGCAGCTGATTAATTTTTTTTTTTTTTTGCTCCTTTGGTGATGTGAAACACAACTTGCATGTGGAGCATCTGTTATTTGCTGAAGGCAGGGATGTGGAGAGCGGTGGTGTGCAGCCTTTCCAGTGTGCCATGCACATAAATTCCCCGTGCCCTGGCGTCTCCAAGTACCAAGCAAAAGGATGAGCTTATCTGTGGGGCTTGCAGTGCTGTACTTTGAGTTCAAAGATCCTCTCCATGAATCGCATCCTTATCAGATGATGAGCATCCCCACCTCGCTGTCCAGCAAGGGGGTCTGTGCAGGCAGGAGCAAAATGGTTAAATTGCCCTGATGTCTTGGATGGAGCTGCTGGTCGGCTCCCACATTGGCTTGTTTACCTTGGCTGCTCATGATATTCTCCCTACGTTCCTCATGGAAGATTCCATTTTTTTTTTTGCAAGAGGGATGAGCTCATTTGCGAAACGAGAAAGAAAAGCAGCCGTTCTGCTTGTTAATCCTCTCTGCAACCGTCCTGATACGCACAACTTGCCTGTTTATGAGAGGGAAATGTATGCGGGGCACCCAGTGCACACGTGCATTTGCATTTCAAATCAGCTGAGTCAACACAATATAATGGTCCTGCCTGCATGTCCTTAGAGAGCCACAGTAGCTGACAATGTGTGCTTAAAGGGAGGGTCTGCTTTTCTTCTTCGCCTTTTTTTTTTTCTTTCTTTTTTTTTTTTTTTTT